>NC_092242.1:58076019-58216019 GCF_036320965.1 Panulirus ornatus
TTAAGAAATCTTTGTTTGTAGATGCCAGTGTGGTGACACACACACACTCTCTCTCTCTCTCTCTCTCTCTCTCTCTCTCTCTCTCTCTCTCTCTCTCTCTCTCTCTCTCTCTCTCTCTCTCTCCGGTAGATGCAGGAGGAACCAGCAGAAGGACGGTTGAACGTATATATGCAGACGAAGTGGGGAAAGATAGATAACTTCTTTTGTAATTCGTAAACAGATTTGTGTGGGTGTGGAAACTTATGTATAAAAGTGATAATGCATTGAATGGAAACTTAGAGAGAGAGAGAGAGAGAGAGAGAGAGAGAGAGAGAGAGAGAGAGAGAGAGAGAGAGAGAGGGAAGAAAAAGTGAGAATATTAGAATAACTTTAAGGAATGTGTGCGAAAGAAAGAGTGTGTGGCAACTTCAGAAGCATGGCAGAGGTGTGGAAGATGATGAGAGAGAGGCCAGAGAGTTCAGATTACTGTAGCCGGAACACATGCCAAGGATAAGTGACGTGGCAAGTGTGGTCGTGATGAAGACGAGCGAGAGAGAGAGAGAGAGAAGGGGGCGGGGGGAGAGATCTGGTGGAGGAGGAGGAGGAAGCCGGGGAGATGTGGTGGTGGAGGAGGAGGTCGAGGAGATATGATGGAGGGGATTTAGTGGTTGAGGGAAGGGAAAGGGGGTGTGGAGGGGTGGCCCCGGAGCATGGTGGGTGTGTGTGGTGGTGGCTGCCTGCTCTCTCTCTCTCTCTCTCTCTCTCTCTCTCTCTCTCTCTCTCTCTCTCTCCATCCGATGCCTCACTTCAGTGATCACCACCACATTCACCCGGCGTCCCCTACCTACCTACCTACCTAAAAGTACCTCTGTCAACACCAATGTTATTCATCAGGACGAAGCTACGGGAGTTGCCCTCCCCCCCTTACGTTTCCACGTACTGTACTCTGGCCAAAGAACTCCCGGCATTTATTCATTATTAAGGACCGTCGTATGGAAACTGGGGCAACCGAGAACTTCGGATCAATTTTCCTTTTTTTTTTTTTCCTATCTTTTGGAGTCGTGAGGAAAAGAGGAAATGATATGGGTTCGGGAAGGGGGTTGTGAGAGTGTGCGTTGAGCTTGGGGAAGACGCCCGTGAGGCATGGTTAGGAGCGTAGCATTAGTTTTCTCATGACGCCAGGGAACGCAGTATAAGAGTGGGGCAAGTGTCGAATGTGGGGAGGCGGGTGTGTTACGTGCGGCGGTGGTGTTTCCATTGGGGCGGGCGGGCTGCTTCTGCCGCTGCTGCTGATGATGATGATGATGATGGTGTAACAGGAGGTGAGAAGGTCGGTCACCTGGTAAGGTGAGGTGAGGGGGCGCGCGCCTGGGGGGGAGGCCTCGGGAAGCCCCGCTATTGACGGCGGGCGGGTGGGTGGGTGGCTGCTGGCTAGTGATGGTGGTGGTTTACCCACGGGGGGGACCTGAGGGCCGAAGTTCAGTCGACGTGGAACTTCAGAAAAGTCTGTTGATACCTGTGTGTGGCAGGTAATTAGACAGGTCATGTAGGGTTACACGGGTGATTTATAAAGTTAATTAGCCTTGTAGGCTGAGGGGAATTCATTACATAAGGTGATCGAGGACGGGAGAATGTGTGACGTGCTCAGGGCATTTTCTAAAATTAGAAGCCAAGAGAAAACAAATTTTGCCAGTCTCTCTCTCTCTCTCTCTCTCTCTCTCTCTCTCTCTCTCTCTCTCTCTCTCTCTCTCTCTGATCATAAGTCTGTGTGCCTATTGGTGCATTTATGTTTGCGTGAATGTGGTGTCTCTGGATGTGTGTTAATGTTCACGTGTGTATGTAATAATAATAATAATAATAATAATAATAATAATTATTATTATTATTATTATTATTATTATTATTATTATTATTATTATGATTATAATAATGATTGATATAATAATAATAATGATAATATTATCATTATTATTATTATTATTATTATTATTATTATTATTATTATTATTATTATTATATTTTTTGAAATTCAGACGCAGACAAAGGCTGAAAATATATAGAGAAAATACACACACATGAAAGACCTGGCGGCTACAACAAGGTGAGGTCTCATCTCGGACAGTCTTTACATTACACGATGAAGACAGTGGGCTGTTCGTGTAGCGGTGTGTACATGGGGAGACCTGGTGATCCATTCGTGTAGCGGTGTGTACTTGAGGAGACCTGGTGATCCACAACGAGTTCATCTCTTGACTCGGCCTGAAAATTGTGAGGGAAACAGAACAGTTTAGCTGATGGCAACTCCCTCCCTCCCCCCACTTTTCCCCTCCGGCTCAGCCGCCGGTTGGGAAAGAAGATAAGGATTGGAAAGATGCTGTTCATTGTGGACGAAACTCACGGCCTTAGAAATCTTAGAGGAAAGTGAAAACGAGAAAAGTTACCTGCCAGGTTAACAACATCTGGTCTGCGTCTGGATTCAGATAAGACTAGGACATGGTTGATAGTACACTGGATTGTTTACTGATAACAGATACCATGGAAGTACGTCTCTTATCGTGACTGGGAGATGTTTATGGATCTACTTCCTCTCAGCCCTTAAGTGTTCAGCCTCTCCACATGAGGAAACCCTCTGTCCTCCTTGATGGTATACATTTACTCACTTTTATCTCCATACCGTCATACTTCTGGTCGTCGAAACTTTGTCCAAATGTGAGGAAAGTTTCTGAAGTTGTCTGGTTGAAATTGGTTCGCATTATGAACACGTACGTTACATATCCTCGGACTTTATTCATAATATTTTTTTTGTCTTTTGAGTTTTTTCTCTCATGAGGTCGTCTGAGTGATGGGATTAGTTCAGTTGCTTTTCCTTGAAGTCGCTGCCGGTTTTCCTTCCATCTTGGATCAGCAACTCGAGGTCGAGGGATCTTTGGTGGCAGGAGATGACGGTGGCCTAGACAATGCAGTTGTATTTTCCAGGCTGGGTGTGATGAGGTCCAGGCGAGGGAGGGAGGGAGTCTCGGAGGACGAGCGTCTTGCTCGGGCCTCGCCCCTTCCTGGTCGGTGGTGTAAGAGACCGGACCGGGGAGGATCATTTTGCGATGCCACTTTTCTGCACCTTTTCTGGTAGCCCCGTGCTGTGTGGTGGACGGGGAGGAAGGCCAGGAATAGGAGGCATAGGCGAGTTTGGTAAAAACGAGATTGTGTGTGTGTGTGTGTGTGTGTGTGTGTGTGTGTGTGTGTGTGATGGCAGAGGCTAATGTTGCAGGATGGTAACTAAGAATCGACCGACCAGGGCAGTACACTAGTCGACAAGCCGTCGATATATTGGATAGGGCCTTTTTTATTTTTCTATAGCCGGATGGGAGGTGAAAATCGTTACTTAAAGTATGGAGCAGGTATTGAGCAGGTTAGGCTAGTGAACTGAGCAGTGTCGCGTCTCGTGTGTTGTCGGAGTAGATGAGAGCTGCTGGGTGTGAGCCACGTGTGAGGTAAGATGACTTTAGGATAAACAGTCTATAAGACATTATAACTTTACGTGATGATGAACTGTGCAGAGACTGGGGTCGGGCCAGCGTGGGTTTCGTCCAGCAAGTGGCCGGAATGAGACTGGCCTAGGCCGTGGGTCGGGCACCGTGCCTGGCACTCAGACAAGGGGTGCTTTGTTTACGTAGCCAGCAAGAGGGAGGTAACCAATCAGTCAATTAAACAAAGCTTTTACGTTAACCAACAGTGTTTTGAGTTGTGATAACTAGCCAGGTGTATAGGGCAGATATTGGGCAGTGATAGGACTGAGTATCAGTGTAGTGGGGATGTCAACAGGTTGGGGTTGGAGGGTGGTGGAGAGTGGCGTGGCATGCGACACACGAGCACAGAGAACCACTGGCTCCCTCACCCAGGTGGCTGAGGTTGTCCCGTGCCACTTCAGCTGAGTCTCCAGCTAGGATTCCCTGGTTCGACCCTAGTCTGCCAGGTTGTCTTTTGTTTTTAGATCTTACTGTATCACGGAGGAACCTGGCAGGTGTGTTGGAAAGCAGAGGAAATTGTCTTTTAGTGTTATCAAGAAATCCATGGGTCTTCCCGTGATGTACTTCATGTCTGCCGGTAGCAGGCTGAACAGACGGTCTGCCCCGACACACGCATGCTAATGTCGTTAATGTCTCGTACACCACCTCCCCTCCGGTGGATTTGACTTGCATCTTCCCTTTGGCCTGTCATCCCAGCGAGGAAGTGTAAATGTTGGCTCTCGGGAAGCTGCAGCTACGTAGACCTGACAGTGTCTTCCTTAGCTGCTGGACTGTGAT
Organism: Panulirus ornatus; assembly: GCF_036320965.1. Taxonomy (NCBI): domain Eukaryota; kingdom Metazoa; phylum Arthropoda; class Malacostraca; order Decapoda; family Palinuridae; genus Panulirus; species Panulirus ornatus. Next base: position 58,080,300 of record NC_092242.1, read on the forward strand.
AAATCTTTCGGCGTCAACGAGTACATAAGTACATTAGTGATATCTCTTGTGTCAACGAGTAGATAAGTACGTTAGTGATATCTTTCGTACCATCGAGTAGATAAGTACGTTAGTGACGTCTTTCAAGGCAATGAGTTATATAAGTGTTCGTTAGTGATATCCTTCGCGCCGACGCGTGTGGAAGCACGTTAGGTTACCATGGGGTGACAGCCACAGTGGCGATGGTGAGGATGGCAGGTCCCTGGCTGGCAGGTATATATCTTGGTTGGCGTGATTTATGAGTGGCCTCTGCCTTGGTGCGTGGGGACGACGCGTCGCTTTGCTGGATGATGGACGCGGTCAGCCTCACCACCCAACTGTGTGTGTGTGTGTGTGTGTGTTTTTTCCCCTTCCTGAGTTGGTGTTTCTCTCTGAGTGTTGCGGCCTCGTCTTCATCTAGAGAGCACGGCGGTACGACCCTCGGCTGTCGTCGTAGCCTGGCCTCTGACCTGAACGTTAAGGGCTATGATGTGTTATGTCTGCCCCGCTAGTGAGGGAGGGAGGGAGGGAGTCGGATGATTTGAGCCATGCGTCTGTGTCGTCGTGGGCTGGCCGCCGTCATTATAACAAGGACAGGTGTTGGGGGTATGTCTTCTGTAATGGTATAGTCCCCTGACCTTGTTAACACCTTGTCATGACCTTGCTTTTGATTCCTTGAACTTGTTCATATTTAGTCGAACATGTTATCCTCCCCTCGTGACCTTGTTATCACCTCCCAGGTCATGCTGTTCACTACGTCTTGAGGGTGTACACAAGGCGTAACACCTTAATGCTCACTGCAGTAGATCCGTTCACCGCCCCATGACACAAATTGTTTTCACACTGGGCGCTTGAATATGGTGGCTCCCAGCCCCTGGCGCTGTCGTGGTGTGGCACCCAGCTACTGGCATGGGCATAGTGTGGCACCCAGCTACTGGCATGGTCATAGTGTGCATCAAGTGACCTAGGCCTGGGGACCATGTAGAAGCAGTTGGTGTCGTGTCTGTGTGGGAGGAAGTCGTCTGTTGAACAGCGGTGGAGCGACGTGTTGTTGCTCCCTGGTTCTCTCCTGGTGGTTGCCGTATTCTAGACGCAGGTCCTGGGACGTACAGATGGACGTGCCTCGGGTAGGGAGAGTATCACACATACAGGCATCTGATAAACAGACAAAGACAGGGTGTTGCCACACCCCTGTACTGGTACACATGGTATTGGAACTGTCCAAGTATTCCTTGAGTGAGCTTCTTTCCAACCACACACACACACACACACACACACACACACACACACACACACACACACACACACACACACACACACATTCCGGTAACATCCCCAGGAAGATGCTGGACCGTACATAATTAGAGTGACGTTAGGTTGAGGTGCCTCCGTGGCAGATGGAATTTTCTCCCGTCGACGAAAGTTTTGAGCAAATGGTGTTCATTTCTTGACATTTGTCCGCATCAATCGTCCTTCCCGGGCAAGTGAAGGCTCTGTCAGCCCTCAGAGACGATCCCCAGGAGGTTCACATTCGTCCGGTACTTTATTTCAGTTATTTCATAAGGCCGAAGTGTGAGTTCATGGCCGCATGCCTTAGTGTCCACCTCACCGAGGAAGCCAGTCTTCACTTGTCTTGAGGGCGTCATGGTTTTCGCGCAGGAGTGGGAGTGTACCCCTGATGGCCACTGCCTCCTCTTAACAGGGTTCACTTTAGAGCCATCAGCTTCATCAGTAACCATTCCCCTCACGCCCTCCTGGCCCCTCCCCGCTCTCAAGTTTACCAATATATCCATGGCCAGTGTTCGCTTGAGGTGACGTCACTCTGGTACCAGCCACCCTAGGGGCTCTACCTGTCATCATCACAACAACCATTCACTACAACATCCTCCTCCTCCTCCACTTCCTCGTCCTCCTCCTTCTCCTTCTCCTCCTCCTCCTCCTCCTCCTCCTCCTCCTCCTCCTCCTCCTCCTCCTCCTCCTCCTCTCGCTTCCCTCCAGTGGCATTCCCTCCCTCCCCGCATCTTCCCTGCCTCATACAACCTCCCACTGTTGAAATGTAGACTATGTAGGTCGCCTCTGTTCCAGTAGTGATTCCCATTCCTGTCACGCCCCAGAGCAAGTGCTGATTGTATATCCGCGCTTGTGTACAGGATTCATCAGACGTGAGCTGTGTTGCTGCACCTCTCCTTGTGTCGCTGGCTACATTATGAGTTCGGTTGCTCACCCCCTCAATCCTCCCCTCCACACTGCAGCTTCTATAGTTTAAATTACCACAGGCAGACAACAAGGTTGTTACGTGGTGGACCCCGTCCTCCTTATTGGTTCCATGGCGTCAGTTTAGGGGATCTCGGTGGCAGAGATGAGGATCACAGGATCCGTCTCCTTGTTTTTTTTTTTTTTTTTGTTTGGATGGTTTTGGTTGCGTAACTTGACTATGGATCGATACAGGAGCACCACCATCAGACGTGGTTCCTGCACACGGTTTAGGTCGCTGTCGACCGTTGTTGGACCACAGGTCAGGAGGCTTCAGAGATGATGTGTCCGTCCGGCTGTTCTGACTCACATTGTCGGCAGCACAGCTGGCTGAGTGCTGCCACTGTTGGGTAACTTATTACTCCGGTAGAGAAAAGGTGGAAGGGGGGGTGGATTTTGATTTAAGGGTCTCAAGGTCAGAGGATAAACTGCTGTTGGGTTAGTGTCTGGTTTGAGTACGGTGGAAGTGATGGATGAACGCCCCTGTGTTGTTCAAAGAACGCCTTTACATACGGGAGAGATGCTAGGTTACCAGGGAGTCGCCAGGATGGAGCCGAAACTCACAGGTTCGTCCGCCTCTCATGATCCTGCCGGGGTAACATTATGCGGGGTACGAGATGCTCGTGCTAAAACAGGGGTTCGTCCTTATTGCCGTAGGTGCTTCTGACGTCCATTGGTGGAGGTACGACCTGTCGCCCGGATGTCGCTGTTGCTCTCTTGTGGCAGTGCTAACCCCCCAGGATTCCTCAGGTGAGACATGACTGTAATGTGACAGTACCGTCTTCAGAATTGTTATGCTTGCCAAGCTTGGACACGCAAGGTAGATGTGTGCAGTCGTGCCTTTTGGGAAACCTTAGATATACATGACAGTAGTTACAAGTGTCACCTGGTTACTAGATGTGACAGGCGTGATGATGGCACATCAGCGCTTCACGCTGCCGATGTGTTCTGTTACTTCAGCTCCTCACCTGTCATGTTAAAGGTTTACGTGTGCCTTAAAAAATGAGGCGGAGGTGAGAGAAGTGATCAGCGGAGGCTCGCGTGGAGGGAGAACTCCTGTGCGACTCGTTTACAGAACTTTAAATTACTTAACGAAGATGTAGCGAACTGAGCGGGGGAATTAATTGTTCAGAAGTCTTAAGTTTCCCCTCCGCACGGAGAGCTTTGTTATGTCCAGCTGACGTGGAGGGCGAGGCAGGGAGATAAGAGGAGGGGAGCAGGGAGGTGGTGCGGTCGTGAGCACGACGGTACGACCCTTGGGGTGTGTGTGATGGCGGGGTCGTCCCTTCGTGCTCAGGGGGTCGTGTCCTGTTGCTCAAGGAGTTGAGGATGCAGGAGAGACACGTGTAGAGAGCTGCTCATTGGACAGTAAAGTGTCGGCTGGGGCGGGTGAAGGGTCTTGCAGGCGGCTTAATACCCGTGTGATGACGTTCCACCAGCCTGAACACGACTCCCGTGTCCCGTGTCCCACGCCCGCCGACCGTGTCCCCGGGGATGGAACCTCTGTCCCAGTGAGACAACTCAAAGTTAGCTCTAAACCGAGGAGATAGCATGAGACCTCAGGACAATGGTGAAACAAGTTTGATTGATTCGTGATTTTCCCCTCCCTTTTTCTTATCCAGGTTTTTGATAATTGCACCGTTGAATGTCAGTATAAACAATGTCTCAGTCTGGCATGGACGCTGAAATGTTTGGGAAGGAGAGGGAAGGAGGGAGGGAGGGGGACGGGTGTCAGGTTCAGGGAGGAGTTTACTGGCTACCTGCTGTGTAATGAGTGTTGGACCCCTGCACCCTCCTGCCTCAACCCAACACACACACACACACACACACACACACACACACACACACACACACACACACACACACACACACACACATCCTCCTGTCATTAACTAACTTTAATTTCCTTCTTTTGTTATTATTATTATTATTATTATTATTATTATTATAATTATTGTTATTGATATTATTATTGTCGTTGCTTAGTTCCCTGGATGATGTATTGTGTATCATGTGTCTCATAGAACATGAAAGGCATGGCAGTTTGATGAGGGGTTTGTGAGGCGTGAGAAATTGTGTGGCGGTGGTCCTTGTGACCTGGGATGTGACGGTGGTGTGTCAGTCGTGCTTGACGAAGGTAGGTTTAGGGTGACGAGAATGACGGATGGTAACGGTGGTGAGTGTGACGGGAGGAGTGAAGAGGCTTGGCAGCCGCTCTGTATATAGCCTGTTATGTGACGCCCGTAACAATGATGAGGACTAAAGACAAAACAGATTTCTTTTCCCCGTATCGCCAGCTGAAAGTGAGGTTGTAGAACTCCCAGGCAGTGTAGAGGTTGTGTGACTGTATCAGGGTCACCTGGTGGTATTGGGTGTGTGTCAGGGTCACCTGGTGGTATTGGGTGTGTGTCAGGGTCACCTGGTGGTAGTGGGTGTGTGTCAGGGTCACCTGGTGGTAGTGGGTGTGTGTCAGGGCCACCTGGTGGTAGTGGGTGTGTGTCAGGGTCACCTGGTGGTAGTGGGTGTGTGTCAGGGTCACCTGGTGGTATTGGGTGTGTCAGGGTCACCTGGTGGTAGTGGGTGTGTGTCAGGGTCACCTGGTGGTATTGGGTGTGTCAGGGTCACCTGGTGGTAGTGGGTGTGTGTCAGGGTCACCTGGTGGTAGTGGGTGTGTGTCAGGGTCACCTGGTGGTAGTGGGTGTGTGTCAGGGTCACCCGGTGGTAGTGGGTGTGTGTCAGGGTCACCTGGTGGTAGTGGGTGTGGCAGGGTCACCTGGTGGTGGGCGTCGCACGTGGACGACTCCTCGTCATGTGTCCTGGGGACTCGCCCTGGTGACCCCCTGCGGCTCCGAGGCTGAAGCTCTGCCGTTGGGGATGGCCCCTGGTTGGGGTAGGGAGGCTGGGAGGGAACGGCGGGTCATCATGCTCGACCCCATGTGAGGAGGACTGGACCACCTCGTGTCCTCTGCTTGGGTGTGTGCACGTATCGTGGTTGCTGGAGGGAGATCGTGGCGTTGCCTGTCAAGTTTGGATCAAAATAGACATGATTTCGGCCGATCCGACGCAACGAAGGCAAGTCTGCACGAGTTGTTTTGGTGGAGCGCGATGAAAAAGGGGAGGAGGAGGAGGAGGAGGAGGAGAGGGGGAGGCTTGTCAGCCAGAGGCGGACTTTGATGCGCTCGGACAATTTAAATATGTAAATGAAGCTCGACTCTTTTACACGGGTGATATGAACGATGATACTGTCCCGTTGTCGTAAATGTAATGGCAAATTAACCTAAGCTCGCTAGAGGCTCTTCACTTTTTTGTTTTGGTTCCTCTCTGTTTACAAGCGTTGTGCTCTGGATGACTCTGAACACGTCATTAACTTTTGCCGTGACTCTGCTGGTGTGGGTGCGTCCCGTGCCGGGTGCTTCCCTGCCTCCCCACCGTGGGACTGTCTGGAGCAAGTCTTGGGACTGTAATGTCGCTGGGTAACGCGTCACTAGCTTGTTGGTCTCTTTCTTTTTTTGCCTACGGGATGAGGCAGCCAACAGCCTGACTGAGCAGAGGGGGGCCAGCGCGGCAGCTTAGTCAAAGACCGAGCTGGAGGGATAGAAATCCACCGAAACCATCGTAAGGTATAGATAGATACAGTAAGGTAAGGTGCCTGACCGACCTCCGCCACCATCGTTGGGTGTATGTAGGGTAAGGTGAGGTCTCAAGCCCAGCTGTGGGGGTTAGAACACCTCCGACACCATCGTTTGGTGTACATGACACAGGTAGACTCGGCCACGATTGAGTAACAGGAACCATCGTAAGGTATACGTAAGTAACGTGTTACTTACCCCCAGTGGTCGGGCCACACCCGTCGCTCAGGCGTTGTGTCTGCTGAAATATTCTGAAATTTATGTCCTCGTTCCCTGTAGCGAGGGCGTCCCTTTTTCTCGTGGACATGGTCTTAGGTTCGGTCCAGGAAAAGGAATTATGTTGTCATGTCTTAAGAATCGTCTGGATTGTGCTCCAGATTTATGTTGGTCATATTTCAAGAGTCATTGACATGATATTCAATTGTTGTTGTTGCTGTGTGAAGTCTGTATTGGGTCATTACCGGGCGAGGGAGGTGATTACTGCCGCTTGTTTTGGAGCGCTACAGGGTGTGTGTGTGTGTGTGTGTGTGTGTGTGTGAGTGTACATGTTCAGGTCACGTATTTCCTCATACAGTCTTACCTGGTGGCTCTGTCGAGTGTATTCGCGCCGTCAGCGAAGGTCATTGGTTTCTCATCTCTTCATATCATGGTTCTCAGCTGAGTCGATATATATCATGAGAAATCTAGGCTCTCAAGTGTGTAATATGTGGTATGTCCTGGGACGAGCGTGTTTACGGTGTGAGGCGAGTGTGGTGAGGGAGTGTGTGTGTGGCAGGAGGTACACAGGTGCTGGGGGGGCGGCCGCCCTAGCGAGGATCAGGTTCCACAGTCTCATGTATTAAGGATTATCCCTTGGAACACGGCAGTAAGACCCTTGAGCATGACCCTTGGATGTGATGACATGGTCTTTTTTTTTCTCTTTTATTGACCCTTAAGGGTCGGGTCAAAGGTCAGGCCATCATACGCAAGGGTGATACCGTCTTGGTGTAGAGGTTTTAAGATAAGGAGATGAAAGAGGGGGAAGGGTGGGTTCTCGCCAGCCCCGGGAGGCGGGGGTGTGGTCTGGTGGAGCGGCCTGGCGTTGCTGTGTCTGTGTCAGCTGCAGTCGGTCTGTCTCCGCCTGGTGGAAGTGTGAATAATCTGTCTGTCTGTCTGTGTCTTATTTTGTTTGTATGTGTCAGTGTATAAGACCCATGTTGTGATGCCCCCCGTCTGCACAGTATAGGGAGGGAGTTCCGCACTCTCTGACCCCCATCTCTTGAACATCCTCTGTCATCATGATACACTGTCCTGAACTTTCATCAAAAGTCAACATTCATAATTTCATCACATAGTTTATGTATATGTGTCTGTCTCTCTGTCTCTGTCTGTGTATATTTGTGGTCCGATATGTCTATGTAAGTGAATATGCGAGTTTTATGTAAGTGTTTGCATGTTTTCAGTTCTTGTATGTTTGTCTGTACAGATGTGGTACTTTCTGTCTGTTTGTTTGTCTGTCTGTCTGTGCCTGGTGTGTGTAATTACCAGTTTGTACCATATGGAGAAGGGGTTTTACACTCGTGGAGCGCCATCTCTTGACACGCCCCTGCCGTTAAACAACTTTTTAGAATTCTTTATTCTGTCCACATTTACTATTTTCTAATTAAGTGTATTTCGCTCATCAATAATTCGTATACTTTGACAATACTATCAAGGTTTTTGGTTATGTTCACTCGTGGTTTTACCCTTATAGTAACTCGAAGAATCGTTTACTTTCAGCATCATAAGTTGGATTGAAAAACTTCAGGGTTCTGATCAGGTCACCCCTTAGTCTTCTCTCTTTCATGGTGTGTGTGTGTGTGTGTGTGTGTGTGTGTGTGTGTGTGTGTGTGTGTGTGTGTGCGTGTGTGTGTGGTCAGCGTGCAGCTTGTTAGAAGGTGCAGACATGCGTGCATCTGTTGACATGTAGTTTTTTTTTCTACTTTCCTCCCCTCTTAAAGTAGTGGGTATTTATCCTATACGTTGGGTTGTTGGCGTTCGTGCACTGGGGGTGTGGTGGGGTGACATGTATCATAGGGGTGATGCGGTGCGGTGCGCTGAGGTGATGCGCTGGGGTGTACCGGGGTAATGGATTTTACTCTATCTCTCTCTCTCTCTCTTTCACACACACACACACACACACACACACACACACACACACACAACCCGGGCTGGTCCTAGGCCTAGGCCCAGGCTGTTTGGTTTGGTCATTGGTCGACCAGAAGCTCCTCCTACCCCGCCACCAGCCAGCACACAGGGGTGTGTCCCCTGCCTCACTCCTCCCATGGTAACATCCCTCACCGTGTTCCTATGCATCTTGGTGTAATCAGGATCGACCCAGAAGATCGTAAAGTAACGTCTTATTTACCCAATATATCCATAATTATTTCCTAGGCATCATTGGTCTTTATCACAGACGCATTAATATTTTTTTTTAACAGAATTTTGCTCCGGGGAAAAAAAAATGCATGTTAGATATATGAGGTAGATGTTCACATTTTATCACATATAATCCCGCAATTATTAGATCGACGTGAAAAGGAAGAAATCAATATTTAATCTGCTGTGTTTCCCCCCCCCCCCCGCCACATCTTTTATATCTTGTTCAATCTTGGTATGAGGCTGGCAGACTCATCACACAGTTTGCAGGGAGAGGAGGCGTCCCCTCCTCCTCCTCCTCCTCCACTCCCTTCCCCCCCGCCACCAACCTTTCCCATATTACCTCATCCACTTTCCCTCGTGGCCATCCTCCTCCCCCCATCCATCTTCCGCTTCACCATCTTGTCTTTGTCAAGATACATGTAGGATGTTATGACTTCGTCTGTCGTGTGTTATCTGTCCTCCAGCAGGTAACCTGGTGATAGACCATCAGGTCTTCTGTTATCAGTCCTTATCCTACTACCTTACGTTCCTCCCTCCCTCCCTCTCTTGCCCTTCCTCTCTTCCTCTCTCTTCCTCCCTTACCTCGCACCCTCCCTCACAGGGAGTGGGTGAAAGTAAAGGTCGTGGACCAAATTCCAAAAAGGACTTCAAAAGTTAATTAAGTAGTTGTTTCCGTCGCCTGGAAACTTTTGTTCGAGGATTAACACGAACTTGGTGTATGACGGGAGATGAGGTTCCCACATGTTGTCACCCACACGGGTGAGGTGCTCATGTGTTGTCACCCACACGGATGAGGTGCTCTTGTGTTGTCACCCACACAGGTGAGGTGCTCATGTGTTGTCACCCACACACACCTGACGTGTTAGGTAGGTGGTGGTAGGGGTTGGGGTAGACAGTGGCATCAGATGGGGGAGTGACACATTATATAAACATGAAGTTAATGGTGATGTTCCTCCCACACACGTTTTGCTTCAACAATAACTGACAATACAACTTGACTTTCCAATCGAGTAATGTATTATTGGGGGGAAAAAAGGGGACGAAAAAATTGGATTATTTCCTCTGTGATTTAAGTTTGGACATTTTTGCTTTTTTCGCAAACGGTAAAATAAAAGATTATTCCAGTCAGTAACATCTTATGGAGTATTTTCACTTATTTACTCTTTTTTTTTTTTTTCCAAATTTAAGAGTTTTGATAAAAAAAAAATTGAATTTTATAAATATACTTTTTCGACCTAACTTGTCAATTTAATTTTTCATTTGTTTTTTATTGTTTCACCTGGATGAGGTTGTGTGCTAGACTGTGTCACATGTAATAAGGTACTGGAGACAACAATGTCTCTCATGGTTCTCCACGTAGAGTCTCATCTGAACAACTACATCTAGAGTTACGGTGGAACAAGCAGGTTGTAGAACCTCATGTATATTTCGATGTGACCTTTTGGCTTGCCTGGACCAGAGAGATGCTGCTCCGAGCTTCCACCGTGTGTAGTGGTTCGCGTCGCCACGAATCATGTGCTCCAGGGTTCGAATTCTGTAAAGGGGAGTCGGTTCACAGCCAACTCATGAGCGTTCACACTCCTTTTCCGACTCACCACTACCTCCAATACATCGTTCTCTGGAACTCGAATTGGTGATTTTGTTTTAAACGAAGAGAACTCAGGAAGGTCTATATTGCCTGACGTACTGCTGGGAAGGAAGACGTGTTTGGACATCACCAGCGACGTGGAGAGGTTCAGTAAGTCCGGTGAGAGCAGGTGCCGTACACACCCCGTCTCCGAACCTGTTCATCGCGTCGCCTGTAGGTGTTTAGCAACACTGGTGGAACAAGTAAGTTGAGAACTCTGGGGAACTGGTGGATAGATGCCCTCGAGTGGAGCTGATCAGCAAGGCTTACTGTGGTGGCTATGTGTAGGCCACGGCTTAGAAATAGCCAGGCCTACGAGGGCAGTCGTGGTACATCCTAGCACCAGACTGTGACTCAGAATAGACGTAAGAAATACATGAGGTAAGATTTCCCCCTCGCACCGTCTTGACTAAGGTGTGGCTCAAGTGCAACAACTCTCGTATTCAGAGGAAGGGATGAAGAATGAAGCGGATGTCCCCCTCTCAGTGAGACAAAAGTACAGGGAGCGACTAAGCACGGGCGGACCCACTTTTCATAATGCACTGCGCCAAGACCTGTTGCTCCCGGAGGTCGTAGTTGAAAGAGGGTTGTGTGTGGCCTTGGCCCCGGGGTGGCAGGAGAGTGTGTCAGGCCAGGGCGGCGGGGACCAGGGTAGGCTCGTAGCCTGAAGGAGGTGTGAGGCCTGACGGTCGTGCAGGTTGTGAGGACAGACGTTAGACAAGTGGCTTACATGGTGATGCCATTCCGTATGTTAGAGTGTTTGTGGTGAACATTGCGTAACCGTTGAATGCGACGGTCGGCTGCTTGTGGGGATCAGCCAGAGAACGGCACGAACAGATTCATCTATTGTCTCCTTACTGTGACAGGCAGCAGCAAAAGGAGGTGTGTGTGTGTGTGTGTGTGTGTGTGTGTGTGTGTGTGTGTGTGTGTGTGTCTCCTCCTCCTCCTCTCTCTCTCTCTCTCTCTCTCTCTCTCTCTCTCTCTCTCTCTCTCTCTCTCTCTCCCCAATGGTTTTACATTGACATACTGATGGAAAAGATATGTTTTCCCCCTCTTCTTCCATACATCCCCCATCCCGTTTGGTCTTTTGAGCACTTCCTCTTCGCCATCGATCTTCATCTCTTTTCATATTTTTTTTTTCTTTTTCCATGTTTTGTCTCTATCTCCTACCTGACTGGCCCATCCTCGTGTGTGTGCTGAGTGGCGATCCTTGCCGGGAGTTCGTCTTGATAAGCAGTCTCCTCAGAATGGAAAACATAAACCATGATATGGTCCTGGAGGCCGTGGCTTCCTGCCGGGGGTATATTGCCTGAATGTATCGTCGTCAGCTGGTGTCACCGGTGGCAGCGGTAAGGGAAGGATGGCAGCAGCCAGTGGGGGATCTAGTGCTACCGTAGTGGGTGTAGCAGCAGTGGCCGGGAGGGTAGTGGGTTTAGTGATGGCTGGATGATAGCAGCTGTGGCGAAGAGGTTGGGTTGGAGATGGTGGTCGTAGTGTCGCTACCCCACCAGTAGACTGACGAAGGGGATGACTCGCTTGAGTACGTATTGTTCATATCGGAAGTTGACCGATAACGTTGCGATATCGTAACAGGCAGATGGCCATCACGTGTGGTTCAGCGGCCCGGGTTAGTGTGGTGGTGGTGGGTGCTAGAACTGCTGAAGTGATGTCGTCTATGCTCACCTGCCTCACCCTCATCCCGGTACACTACTGCCTCGTCAGTTTTGCTACGCCGTTCACCTCGGTTGATGGAGAGAGAGAGAGAGAGAGAGAGAGAGAGAGAGAGAGAGAGAGAGAGAGAGAGAGAGAGAGAGAGAGAGAGAGAGAGAGAGAGACTCGCTACGCTGGACGTGTTTTACAGTTTGAAACAAAAGGAGAGGGGCTTGTGAGGTGCTCTCGTGATGGGTGTCGTCATGTACCGTTGGCATGCCTGATCTCCCCATATGGTATTGACACCACCTCACAAGACGGGGGAAGGCCATCACGTGCAACTGGTGGGCGCGGGAACTCCCTGAAGTGGAATTACCAGATGCTGCTATACTCCATTCGTCCGTAGTGTTTTGTTGTGGTGAAAACTTGGGGTTGTGTTTGTCCGTAAGATGTACCAGGATATAGACTACAAAACACGTGGAATATATATACTATTCACTCGAAAATGAATTATATACAGCTGAAGAATATTCTGAAAATCTAGGTTTTCTTAAACTCACATTTCAAAAGAAGGTCAATGGAATTATACTTCATTGCATTTGCGTTTCATGTGAAGTTATTTAATTATATCTGTCTTCCATTCCTGCAAGTGCTTGTTGACGAGTGGAATGGCCCCATGTGCAATAGACGACTTGTTTAGAATAGATTCGTATCTTGTTCGTTATCGTCCTTCAGAGATCTGTAATTAAAGAGGTTAGCAATGCATTGGTTGAATAACTCATTCACGAGAAATTAATGGTGTCTTGATAATGAGTGTGTTTTTCTCCACCCGTTCCTGTGTTTCCAGAACTATTGTATTTTTGAAGGATGTTAGGCTACTCTCTCTCTCTCTCTCTCTCTCTCTCTCTCTCTCTCTCTCTCTCTCTCTCTCTCTCTCTCTCTCTCTCTCTCGTTTTCTTTCATAACCACATCATTGTTTGTTAAATGACAGCTCATCCCTTTAGCTTGCCAATGTTCATTTCGTATTATAAGGACATTGCAAGTGCTCAGTGAAATGAGTTACACCAACGAAGTAAACTACATGTTTCTTATGTTAGTTAAGATGGCACGAACAGCTGAATGACCTAATCAAGGTCATCTCATTAACGATATATATATATATATATATATATATATATATATATATATATATATATATATATATATATATATATATATATATATATATACACTAGTGACCCAATTTATCGACCAACTCCTAGGGAAAGGATGAACAGCTGTTTTGACTGTGGACAGATTGCCGCAGCCAAGATTGGCACCTATGCCCTTGAACTCGGGCGGTCTGTGGATACAAGTCAAATACTAACATGCGATCCTTTTTTTGGGTAAAGAGGATCGAGTCAAACTGTTGTGGATTCCCTCTCACATAGGTGTCCGAGTGCATTGGTAACGTTGTTGCCTTAAGTGAGTCTCGCATAAGATAAATTGTCCCTTGAAGACAGTGTTAAGATGCCAGAAGTATATAAAGGTGTGATCAGGAAAGAACTAACAGTAAGCGACTGTACGTAAGTGTTATTAGATCCGTTGCCCATCACGGTGGAGTGTGGGTGCGCGTGTATACGGAGCGAGTAACATGATCAGTGGAGTGCGGGCAAGGTGATGATTCCGTGGCTCTCAGACTACGACTAGGTTGGTGGTGCTCGTGGCTCGTCGCCGTCTCTGGAGACGTTAACCAGACGTGTGGTCGAAGATATGGGCACGTAAGGGAACAGTATGTCGTAGATTGGCAGAAAGTAGAACGTGTTGGGGTAGAGATCTGAACGTACCTTGCCAAGAAATGGCATAGTATTAATAAGATGCATGAAATTATGATACTGTATTAAGTCTTCGCCTCAAGTAGATGAGTCTACTCTGTGGAATGACTATTAGCGCTATGTAAGGAACCAATTCTTTATTATCTGATATTTTTGTATTTTTGCGATGGTTATGCGCTGCCGCTCACAGAATGAGTTTGGGCCACAAAGTGAATTAACCGCTGATTGTGGCATGAACAGAACTCTGTGGTATACCCTCGCGAACAGCTGAGGTAACATCCACGGCTGCAGTATGATGCAGACTGTCTTACTGGAACAAAATTTAACAACGCTAATTTGAGACGTAATAGAAATTATGTGTAACAACCTTTTGGAAACGTACTGAAGAAATCGTATGCCAGTTTAGTGTAATGATACTTTTCTAATGCTAATATTTCGTATGTATATGTTTTTCTTGCGAGTATAGCTTCTTGAGGTAACGAGGAAGGCCTTGTACAAGTGCTGTAGCTAATTACAGTGACTAGCAGAGGTGGTGGTGTTGAGGGCGAGGCCGTGCCCCGTGTCGGCCCTAGAGCCATAGGTGTTGGCGGCTGACTGGCAGAGCTGGAGTGTTGAGTGGTAGGGTGACTCACCAGGACGTCACTGGTGACGCACCTCACCTCACCTTACCTCCTCCTCCCTCTCTCTCCCGAGGCAGCAGCCAACGCCGCCCTCCCGCCACACTCTCATGACTGGAAGATTGTCAGGATGGATTGGCGGTCGGTGTGAGTTACTGGAAGACTGACTCGACTGGCAGGAAAGAGTCGTGAGAGATGGTCTTGGCCAGGGCCCAAGCAAGTGTTTGCAAAAGGAGGATCACGTAAGGCAGACATGACAGTGGGTGTGCAGGGTCGGGACGCAGCACATCAGTAGCGGGTGTATGAGTGCCGTGGGTCGGGGCAGGAGGCCCCGCGGTCTACCAGCTTCCTGCTGAGCTATGTGGTGGGAACACGCTGCTACCACACCTCAGCCACCATGATTGGTATGAGGGCCTTTGGCTTCACCTCCCACACAAGTAAGTACTTTTCTGTCTTCTAAGTGTGTACTTATGTGGTGTGTGGCGAGGACTGTAGTATGTGTCAGTGTAGTGTGGTGTTTGGTGAGGACAGATGTATGTGTACCAGTGTAGTGTAGTGTAGTGTAGTGTATGGTGAGGACTGAAGTATGTGTACCAGTGTAGTGTAGTGTAGTGTCTCGTGAGGACTTTAATAGTATGTGTAAGTTGTGTAGTGTAGTGTATGATGAGGACTGTAGCATGTGTACCAGTGTAGCTTAGTGTTTAAGTAGTGACTAACCAGTACCAGGAAGAGACCTTGGATTTTAATTTTTGCCTCCAGAACGGGTCATTTATATTGCTGTCCTGCCCGTCGTGTGGGCGTTGGCGCGAAAGAGGATACAGAGTGCACAAGAGAGTCTAGCCCAGGACCGGGCCTCGGTGATTGACATACGGTATAGGTTACGTGGTGAGAAAAATGTTAAGAAGGATTGAGCATGAGGGGAGAGGGACCTGCTCCCCTTAAGTATGTAAGTTTCACGTGTGGAATGACGACTTTTTAGTTGTATTTTGAGGAGAATTAGTGCGAGTGTTGGGGGGAGGGAGTAACCCAAGTTACTACCGAAAATTTTCATGAAATTGTTTATGTTTGCATTAGTGGTTCCCACTCTCCCTTCCTGTTACCCTTACGTTTCTTCACGCCGCGCTCCTCCGCTACCCCGACACACACACACACACACACACACACACACACACACACACACACACACACAGCCTCTGCGGTACAGTGGTTAGCGTTACTGACCATGAGTCAGCAGGGACCATCTTGGGTCGGACCCTTATGGGTTCGAACCCTGGGCTTGTCAGTCGGCTAGCACCCAACCCAGATGTTCATCCTCCTCTCGTCGGCTGGTCGATAAATGGTTACCTGATGTGTGTGTGTGTGTTTGCATGATCCTTATGTACAAGGTTAAGAGACGGGGCAACACGAATGTACAACTCCTTCCTCGTACCTCACATAATAATCAGAGCCACACACACACACACACACACACACACACACACACACACACACACACACACACACACACACACACCCTCACATTGTGTCGCTACTGTGACAGCCATCAAAGTTAGGTATATTCGGGTTGGCCGTTGAATGAAGAAGTTGTAATGGTTGAGCTCTCGAGGGCCAAGATAGTTGGTCCCTCGTTGAGAGTTCTAGTCAAGTTTCCTCGGAATATACATTAACAAAACATTGGCTATAGTCCCGGAGGCAGAGATGGTTCAGTAACCGCACGGTGGATGATGCGTCTGGGTGTTCATCACACACTAGAGGGCATTGCCTGACACAAGGAAACCCAAGAAAACTGAGAGACAACCTGGGGAGACAGGAACCAGAATTTCCCCTTGACGGCGGTGTCCCCACCCGCCAGCCATCCGTCTTCATGGAGGGTGCGGCTCCTGCCTCGGTGATTGAGAGAGTGAGGGACCGACCGACTCCCTCCCCTATTCACGAGTCTTCACTTGTCTGGCCTACTGTACCTAGGTAACGCCTTCGGTATAAGTGGTGTTCCCACACGGCTGGGTGTGTGTATATGTGTGTGTGTGTGTGTGTGTGTGTGTGTGTGTGTGTGTGTGTGTGTGTGTCCCAGGGGTCGCACCTGGAAGAAGGTGTGTTTGGTCACCCCAGGGTGTGATACTTGGAGGGGGAGGATGTGTTTGGCTACGCCAGGAGTCACACCTGGAGGAGGGGAGGATGTGTTTAGCCACCCCAGGGGTCACACCTGGAGAGGAGAGGATGTGATTAGCCACCCCAGGGGTCACACCTGGAGGAGGGAGGATGTGTTTGGCCACCCTAGGGATGTCTGTTTGTGGCTGCCCTAAGGGTCACAGGCAAGTCACTTCCCTAGATCTGGAGGAGTAAAGGTTCCAAAACAGAACCCTACAGCACTCCTCTGGTGATCATCTATACGAGAAGGCTCACCTGGTATGTGTCCTTTTTTGGCTTTTATTATGGTCATATAACGTCTGTCGGAGAAGCTCCGTCCTTATCCTTGCCTGGTGATCCAGCTTGTAATCAGCCTCCGATGCTGTAGTGTCAAATGTTTTCCGTCCAGACACGAGCAGATCACCCAGCCTCCTCTTTTGTCTAGGACAGAGCTCACTCTCTCGTAGAAGTCCAAGAGGTTCGGTACACAAGACCTCCTTTCCCTGAAACCATGTTTTCTCTCTCTCTTAGGTAATTTCTCTTCAGGAAGTAATCCATTTGCTGTCTTGACTATCTTTCACGTACTTTGCATACCACTCTCGTCAGGCAGACCGGTCATGAGTTTAATGCTTGGTCCAGGTCTGCTTTCTTATGGATGTGTCTGTGTGGCGTTTGTATGATCACCTGCTTCTCCGGTACGGGGAGGGAGTTGTACTCTCGCGGGGTCCCATCTCTTGAACTTTCTCTATTATCATGCTTCTTCGAAATAATATATGGTGTGTGTGTGTGTGTGTGTGTGTGTGTGTGTGTGTGTGTGTGTGTGTTTGTTTTAGTTGATTATTTATCTTTTATCGGTTGGTTTTGAAAAAAAGAGCCAAAATATTGCATCATATTCCAGCTAAATACGTGTTAGCATTTTCCCATTCTGTAATGACGGTGGTGGCTTGTATCACAGACTGAGTGTTGACGCCACAGATAAGATATTACTTTGCTTATGGAAGATGGTTGAGGTAGTGTGGTGGAAGTTGTTGATAGAGGACGGTTGAGGCAGTATGGTGGAAGATGTTGATAGAGGACGGTTGAGGCAGTATGGTGGAAGATGTTGATAGAGGACGGTTGAGGCAGTATGGTGGAAGATGTTGATAGAGGACGGTTGAGGCAGTATGGTGGAAGATGTTGATAGAGGACGGTTGAGGCAGTATGGTGGAAGATGTTGATAGAGGACGGTTGAGGCAGTATGGTGGAAGATGATAGAGGACGGTTGAGGCAGTATGGTGGAAGATGATAGAGGACGGTTGAGGCAGTATGGTGGAAGATGTTGATAGAGGACGGTTGAGACAGTATGGTGGAGGTTGTTGATAGAGGACGGTTGAGGCAGTATGGTGGAGGTTCAGGGCCACTGGTGATTGTAAAGGTTGGCCGATGTTAATATCATCACCACCAACTCTCTCTCTCCCCATCCACGCCCGGCTGGACCGATGCCGTGCAGTTTATATATAAAGATCCTCGTTTGTTAAGACACATCATATTTTCTAGACGCTGGGTATCATAGTGGACGGCTGTCTATATACTCTCGGAAGGAAGGAGATTGGAATGCTTTGGTGATAATTACAAAATTCATCCCCCCCTGATGCTCCTTTTGATCCTATGTCTCTTCCCGTAATCTCTTCTTGGATTGTCGGAGAAGCGCTTGTATCTCAGGACACAAGCAAGGCTTATGGTCCTGATGGCATCCATCCCCGTGAACTGAAGGATTTTGCCTCCGAACTTGCACCTGTGCTTGCTCGTCTGTTCCGTTTGTGCTTTAAAAAAAACAGAACTTTTTTTGTTCTTGAAATCATGCGTTGGTACATCCCATCCCTACGAAGGGTGACCATTCTGTCCCTTTATATCTATCGTCCTGTTGTTCTAATGTCTACCTGATCATAATCCGTTCTCAACGTCCTTAATCTTAAGACGTCTTGAATCTAACAAGTCTTCTCTCTGGTCGCCAGTATGGATGGCTTCCGTAAGGCTAGATCTCAGTGGTGGTATTCTTTCATATCCTACTTTTTCCAGGGTGTGGGGCATCGGGATCTCCTCTCTAATCTCCTTTCCTTTGGCATCCTTCTCTCATTTTGCTTCCTTCATATCTAGCTTCCTCTTTGGCTGATCTCTCTCCTTGGTTGGGAGTGGATCAGCCCTCCCTCCTCATTTGGGGCTGTTCTTGTTCAGCATCCTTACTTGACAGAGATGAGTCGAAAGCAGTCCTACTCATAAACTGTCCCAGGCTAACTTCCAAACTTGACCCCCTTCCCCCACGCCGCAATGTTGGTTCACTTTCCCCTCTTCTGTAGGTATTACTTTAGTTTTTGCTACCGAGAGCTGGCTGCTTGTGTGCCCCCAACACTAGCTAGACCACACAATACTCGGTAAGCTGCTACGTCACATGATTATTTTGTGGCCGTTGGCAACTCAAGGAGTGGGCCGTTTTGATAACTTTTTCTTTCCCTACACCTCGACAGCTTCAGAACTTTCTGGCCTCACATGTCTTTCCCTGTAACTGTGACATGGCACATTGTAAAAGACAGCTTTTTCATTTCCTCCCAAGTTTATTTCCCTTGCCTCTTCTTTTTCTCTTTCATAATCCTCTCAGTATTTCAATTAAGGCCCGGTCTTGGTATGGACTTTTGTCCGTGAATGTTGCCCTCCAGCGGGAAAGAAGTGAGTGTGGAGGGAGGTATGCCAGGCGCACCACTGAGTGTGGAGGGAGGTATGCCAGGCGCACCACTGAGTGTGGGAGGGAGGTATGCCAGGCGCACCACTGAGTGTGGGGGGAGGTATGCCAGGCGCACCACTGAGTGTGGAGGGAGGTATGCCAGGCGCACCACTGAGTGTGGAGGGAGGTATGCCAGGCGCACCACTGAGTGTGGAGGGAGGTATGCCAGGCGCACCACTGAGTGTAGAGGGAGGTATGCCAGGCGCACCACTGAGTGTGGAGGGAGGTATGCCAGGCGCACCACTGAGTGTGGGAGGGAGGTATGCCAGGCGCACCACTGAGTGTAGAGGGAGGTATGCTAGGCGCACCACTGAGTGTGGAGGGAGGTATGCCAGGCGCACCACTGAGTGGGGGAGGGAGGTATGCCAGGCGCACCACTGAGTGTAGAGGGAGGTATGCTAGGCGCACCACTGAGTGTGGAGGGAGGTATGCCAGGCGCACCACTGAGTGTGGAGGGAGGTATGCCAGGCGCACCACTGAGTGTGGAGGGAGGTATGCCAGGCGCACCACTGAGTGGGGGAGGGAGGTATGCCAGGCGCACTACTGAGTGTGGAGGGAGGTATGCCAGGCGCACCACTGAGTATGGAGGGAGGTATGCCAGGCGCACCAATGAGTGTGGGAGGGAGGTATGCCAGGCGCACCACTGAGTGTGGAGGGAGGTATACCAGGCGCACCACTGAGTGTGGAGGGAGGTATGCCAGGCGCACCACTGAGTGTTGGGGGAGGTATGCCAGGCGCACCACTGAGTGTGGGAGGGAGGTATGCCAGGCGCACCACTGAGTGTGGAGGGAGGTATGCCAGGCGCACCACTGAGTATGGAGGGAGGTATGCCAGGCGCACCACTGAGTGTGGAGGGAGGTATGCCAGGCGCACCACTGAGTGTGGAGGGAGGTATGCCAGGCGCACCACTGAGTGTGGGAGGGAGGTATGCCAGGCGCACCACTGAGTGTGGGAGGGAGGTATGCCAGGCGCACCACTGAGTGTAGAGGGAGGTATGCTAGGCGCACCACTGAGTGTGGAGGGAGGTATGCCAGGCGCACCACTGAGTGTGGAGGGAGGTATGCCAGGCGCACCACTGAGTGTGGGAGGGAGGTATGCCAGGCGCACCACTGAGTGTGGGAGGGAGGTATGCCAGGCGCACCACTGAGTGTAGAGGGAGGTATGCTAGGCGCACCACTGAGTGTGGAGGGAGGTATGCCAGGCGCACCACTGAGTGTGGAGGGAGGTATGCCAGGCGCACCACTGAGTGTGGAGGGAGGTATGCCAGGCGCACCACTGAGTGTGGAGGGAGGTATGCCAGGCGCACCACTGAGTATGGAGGGAGGTATGCCAGGCGCACCACTGAGTGTGGAGGGAGGTATGCCAGGCGCACCAATGAGTGTGGAGGGAGGTATGCCAGGCGCACCACTGAGTGTGGGAGGGAGGTATGCCAGGCGCACCACTGAGTGTGGGAGGGAGGTATGCCAGGCGCACCACTGAGTGTGGAGGGAGGTATGCTAGGCGCACCACTGAGTGTGGAGGGAGGTATGCCAGGCGCACCACTGAGTGTAGAGGGAGGTATGCCAGGCGCACCACTGAGTGTGGAGGGAGGTATGCCAGGCGCACCACTGAGTGTGGGAGGGAGGTATGCCAGGCGCACCACTGAGTGTGGAGGGAGGTATGCCAGGCGCACCACCGGCCTATCCACAGTAGACGGTCCTCTCTGGTGCTGGTGACAGCCAGCCCCCATATGCGGCTCCGGTGATAGTGACATCGGAGAGGACCTCGTGTGGACCAAGAACATGTGTGATGTACGTATCCATTATCCCCTTTCGGTACGCCTGACCCGTGCGATATTGTTAGGTTATACTCGTGTATCAGGCATCACGGACAGAACCATGCATACAGCACGACCCTTGACAGTACAACCCCTCTGGTTTATGATGGCCTGGTCTCTTTGACCTGACCCTCCCCCCCATGAGTTCCAGGTCCAAAAGCCAGAGTTTTTTGTCGCCAGAGTGTCGTGCCGTCGTGGTCAAGTGTCGTCCCGTCTCTCTTGAGAAGTTCAATTAGTGTTACCAAACTAAAGACATCGGAGATGATCTGTACCATCGACCAGCGTTGCCAGAGCCAAGGTTCACCAGGATGTGGGACGTCAGGAGGCAGTGTTACCAGAGCCAGGCCTCGGGTAGACCCGGCAACCTCTTGTCGGAGGCGGAAATGAACCTTTGGTTCCTGTGGGCAGATGTCGGTCCTGGGCCTGTGGGGAAGGCCTCCCCACCCTGGCTGATTACCTCACGTTCACAGGCCCCTCGCTCCGCAGGTCCGTCGCTGCATGCTGAGAGAGAGAGAGAGAGAGAGAGAGAGAGAGAGAGAGAGAGAAGAGAGAAGAGAGAGAGAGAGAGAGAGAGAAGTACGTTTTAGTATTTGTTTTCTCTGTATGCTTTTAAAGCATGTGCTTGATTGCCCATTCGAATTGTATTTGAACTTGTTGAGGTTTCCTACTTGCAACAGGTGACATCTATGTTGGAGTTAAATATTATGACATTTGCCAGTTTATTGACCATTCGGGTGTGGGTGCAGGCAGTGAGCGCTGCACGCCGGGGGGTAGCTTGTGTGGGGAAGGGGCGAGCGGAGGAAGGAGAGGGGTGGATGGGAGGAGGAGGTCCAGGATGGCGAGAGAGGGGACAGGAGGAGGGAGGGGGGGTGATAGTGAGGGTGAAGTCATGACGTCCGAATTTCATGTTCAGTATCTCGTCCCTGAGCAGTAGACATTGTGTATTCCAAGAACTGCTCCCTGGTCCATCTCACTGTTGTGGTGGCTATGGCGACCTCCACTGCGAAATCACTTTTGCATTCAGTTCCTCACGTACCCTACACCATCCCCTACAGCTCTTCCGTCTGGACACCTGATTGATGACCTGCTCTCCGCCTCACACTTTACTCATAATGAACTAATGCCAAGATTTTTGGAATATTTCCCGCCTTGTCCCCGAGATTCCTTTCCAAGATTTTCCGTTCGTCTGTTCTCATCCTGCCACACACTTTTCTCGCTCTCTTATATATCGTACAGATGCTGGCTGGCCCCATCTGCGCATGTATCTCCCAAACAACACTATCTCGACGCGCCTTCGCTATATGACCCCTTTTATTGAACCGATCCTCCCGGTTTCATCTCTTCCTCCTCACATGAGGCTAACGGTACTTATGTTCACATTCCTTGATTGTGAGTTTCACAGAATCGTTCACCACAGTGTCCTGGTACATGACTGCTGTGAACGCCACTTCCCAACTCATGTTGCCACAGAAATTGTTGAATTCTGTGCAGTTTCCTTGATCATATCTCCTCTTTGAATCTTATCTCTGTTTTCTCGACTCTCTCATTGTGGATCACAGATCCCAGGTGTGGTGAACTTGGGACGTGGACCACAGATCCCAGGTGTGGTGTACGTGGGACGTGGATCGCTGGTCCCAGGTGTGGTGTACGTGGGACGTGGATCACAGGTCCCAGGTTTGGTGTACGTGGGACGTGGATCGCTGGTCCCAGGTGTGGTGTACGTGGGACGTGGATCACAGGTCCCAGGTGTGGTGAACGTGGGACGTGGATCACAGGTCCCAGGTGTGGTGTACGTGGGACGTGAATCGCTGGTCCCAGGTGTGGGATCATTAGTCGGGGAGGGTTGTTGGCGAGACCTTGAACTCTGCGTCAAGTTACTCAATGATTGGGACGTATGACGAAGAGTTAAACACGTGGGAGTGGGAGTCAGGAGTGTGAGGGATGCGAGGAGGATCATCCAGGGTGGGGAGCTGTGAGTATGTTGAGGACGCGGGGACACTGGTGGCCAGACTGTGTCGTGATGAAGACCTTCCTGAAGCAGGGGGTGACACTGGTGGCCAGGCTGTGTCGTGATGAAGACCTTCCTGAAGCAGGGGGTGACACTGGTGGCCAGGCTGTGTCGTGATGAAGACCTTCCTGAAGCAGGGGGTGACACTGGTGGCCCGGCTGTGTCGTGATGAAGACCTTCCTGAAGCAGGGGGTGACACTGGTGGCCAGGCTGTGTCGTGATGAAGACCTTCCTGACGCAGGGGTGACACTGGTGGCCAGGCTGTGTTGTGATGAAGACCTTCCTGAAGCAGGGGGTGACACTGGTGGCCCGGCTGTGTCGTGATGAAGACCTTCCTGAAGCAGGGGGTGACACTGGTGGCCAGGCTGTGTCATGATGAAGACCTTCCTGACGCAGGGGTGACACTGGTGGCCAGGCTGTGTCGTGATGAAGACCTTCCTGACGCAGGGGGTGACACTGGTGGCCAGGCTGTGTCGTGATGAAGACCTTCCTGACGCAGAGGGTGACACTGGTGGCCAGGCTGTGTCGTGATGAAGACCTTCCTGACGCAGAGGTGACACTGGTGGCCAGGCTGTGTCATGATGAAGACCTTCCTGACGCAGGACATGGGCTGGGAGTGTTGCATGGCGGAGTGAGGAAGTAGGGAGTGGTGGAATCATCATCGTTGAGGCTCCGGACCTGAAGTGGATGGTCAGGGGAATGAGACGGTGTACTTACCGAGCGCACGTGTCACGCGCGTTCCTGAGGACAACGTGAGCACGTGCTACGTCGCCCTCCACCGTCACCTGGAGCTAATCCGTCTTTCATGAAGTGTAGGAACGTTTAAGGCGCGCAATGGCCGCTGTTTTACCATGACACCATAATACCGTGGCCATTCCCTGGTGTTTGTGGTGTTGGGGGGGAGGGGGTACTGTGGTAATGAGGCAGTTGGCGGTGGTGAAGAGGGGGTCATTCATCTGCTCTGAAGTCATACTGTGTTTCTCACCGACCAACACGAGTGTAAGTAGGTCAGTGTCGTGTAATTCGTAGTCATGAGGCTTTGTGGGGTAGAATAAAAGTATGTTTTTTTTTTTTTTGTATTAACTCTGATGCTGACGATGAAGTTGATGGAGATGGTTTGTCGTGATGTGATGTGATTGCATTGTGTGTGTGTCCCTCCTGCAGCAGTAGGCAAGTGCTGCCCTCTGCCCTCTTCCCCCGTAAACTTACCCAATCCTTGAGACCCCCGTCTGCCGAGACGAATATTGATTTCTGTAATCTAATCTAATCCCGGGCTTTTATGAGCAGGATCTGGACTCAGTGGTTTCAGTGTTATCTGTGTTGAGGAGAGAGGGAGCGGGAGCGGATGTCCCCGCACATTCGTGGCCGAATTCACGATGATGTCACGATTCGTAAGGGATGAAAGGAGTGGTATTGATTATTACCGGACGCCCCTGCTGAGGAGGTTCCTGGACTCGGCCACGCCATAGGTGGACGGTAAGGCTCGGCGGGTCACGTTGCTCCCTCCACAGGCCAGGGATGTTCTTCAGTGCTCCTGGGGAAGGGTGTTCACTGCTGAGTGACGGAAAGATAGCGTGAGATTGAAAAACAATTATAAGTGAGGGAGTTTTTTGAGTGTGATGTGGTGTTTACATATGTCAGCTCCCTCCTCCTGCACTACTGTTATTTAATGGACTTCAATTTGAAATTATTATAGAACGACTGTAATGAATGTATGGTGTCTTAGTTGAACTGCTGCATATTGTGACTGTACCAGAGGCTGGCTGGGCTGGTGGTGAGTGCTGGATGTGGCAGCAGAGGTGATAGTAAAGGTGTGGCAGAAGGTGGACGAAAGCTGTGGTGGTGTGGTCGGAAGGGCTGGCTTCTGTGTTTGGGCTGAGGCAGGGGTGGATATTGGCCGTCTGGGGGCAACGCTATTGTCCCGTGAACTGATGGTAATTGAACTTTGGGTCGAATTACCCGCAGAGTTTCGCACAAATTGTATGCTGTATAGACTTGCATAGTTGGTGTCATGATATACTGTAGCTGAAGTTGAAAGGAGATATATCTCTGAAGGTGGTGGTACAGTTGTGCTGTGTGATGGATCAGTTGCGGAATATGATGTAGGAAAACCATGGCTAGACACTCCATGTAAGCTGTCTTACATGACCAGGAAGGGAGGTTAGGAAGACCTGAGGGGGCTCCTGTTGATCCTCGCACCTCAGACTCAACAGGTTAGCTTCCTGGCTTCTCGTTGCAGAGTTGATGGCTGTAGTGAGTGGGTGTGCTGGGAGGGCAGCCCCGCTTAATCCTGCCAGCTTGGAATTAAATTGTTCTGAGTGGCATCGTTCAGGCGTATCCTTTCCGTTTCCTGGTAATCCTACTCGGATGTAGTACGACCAACGTGAGCAAGAGCAGGGGGAGTACTTGCTGAGATGTGTTGCTGTCCTGGCGCGCGCCGCACCCTCTGCACCTCCCTACACGTACCTCGTCTGTAGTCAGTTTCGTATTATTTCAGGGTCATCATCCTTCAGGATTTGTTGTGATCAGAATTTGATATCGTTTTTCTTCTGATTTGACCGTCATATCTTTTGTAACCGTTGTAGTAGTTTATTTTTGTTGTATATGACGATTTTATTTGACCCAGAAGTTCCTTTTATCTTTATGGGTCTCCTGCAGCACTCAGGAAGCTGGCCACGTTCACCGGTTAGGACCATAGGTCGTAAAGTGTTATGATGATGTGTGTGTATCTGTGTGTATGAACTACAGGGCAGTTGCGTAGACGGGAGAGTGTGACTCGTGTTTGCCTGGGGAGTGTGGTTTCTTATGGTTATATGCCTGGTGGGTTGGAGTTTAAGACTGAGCTGGGAGAAAGTTTGTTTGGTACTTGTCGGATAATTTCAGATTATGTGTGTTTTGTCAATGTATTTGTTGAGGATGAGGGTTTATATATATATATATATATATATATATATATATATATATATATATATATATATATATATATATATATATATATATATATATATATAATTCTATACTTATATTTGTATAAGTTATGGACTATTTACTTGAGAAGCTGAGTGTTATGATGAACATCAACGTTAACCTGGGCACTAAAACGACGTTTTGGATCTGTTTCCAGAATTCTGTCCTCGTCATTAGGCCTCACAGTACCTCAAACTTCCAGATAAGACACTCGGGCTCTACTGCAATCCCAGCCCTTGGCTACACAATCGAATTTCAGGCATCTGGAAGCTCGCCAAAGTGGAACGCATCCTGGAATCCTCCAGGCTACCCAACTCCCCGTCTTACCACCTTGTGTAGAGGCTTTACTTTAGTATCCAAACTCCTTTAAAAAGTTGACTGCCAGCAGAATTAACTGAAAACTCCATGCTTAAGATACGTTCCAGCACATTACGGTTAGAGACCCAGCCCTTTCGCTGCACAAGCACGTCTCGCAATACGTCCTGCATGGCTTCAACCAACCACAGTCCTCCCTTCCTGCACAGTATCAGTGGCAGTGGGTATCCTCCGACGTACCTGGACACCGCCAACTTCATAGCTGAGACTAGCAAGGGAGTCGCTTACAAAGCCCTTAATCTCTGAAATTGAAGTTCTCCAGGATGCAGGTATTTTTCCAGTCCTGTTCAGTCTCTCTTCTTACCATACCCTCCATCACCTGCAGATCACAGTGTGGAAGTCGTCTTATATATATATATATATATATATATATATATATATATATATATATATATATATATATATATATATAGATGACCCGACCTTCACATCACAACACCCTGATACAACACCCCAGGCCATAACAGACGCGCAGCACTACACAACTAGAACTCCGTCTGACTTTAATGCCCGTATCACCATAGAGCTCTGCTGCCCTCGCTCTCGTATTAACCCCCCTGACAGACACGGAGCCAACCGCACCCTCCCGTCCCCGTGACCATACGAGTCATATAACATACGACACACACGCGTCCGTTGCTTCACACACACGACGCACATTAACGTGAGACCAGGAACAACGGAGACGCCCTCACAACACTTGCTTCATCCAGATCTTTCCAAGGAAAAAAATAAAACTTCGTAAGATCCTTGATAGATGGCTCCTACGCTTCATCCTTAAAGCAGGATTTCCCCTGCCTGGTTACCCAACCTTGTCATAAGCAAGTATAGTAAAGCAGCGACACACAGACAACAGAGCTTTCAGATCAACAAAGCAGTGCCAAGCCACCACAGGTTGCTGATATCCACACCGTGAAATGGAATTACTTCTCCCACAATCTCACGCCAATATACATACTAGGCTCTCATCTCTCTGTGATTCAGCTGTAAGCCCCTCTCATCGAAATCGCTCCATAACCAGTCGCCATCCCACAAGTTCCTCGTGTATTTTCGTTGCTTTTTTGCCTCGGGTTATTCTGTGTTGGAGTCTTCCCGAAGAACTGTTGTCCCTCGCCGTCTTTAGGCTGTTTATAAAAAACAACCTTGAAGGTCGTGGTTTAAGTCACCCGTTAATCTTCTCTCTTCCAAGGTTGGTACGTTAATGGCCTTTTAACTTCTTCACTCTCGATCGGGTGTCATAATTCTGGCCCCCATTTTTCTTACCCAGCGGATCGTCTTTATTGATTCTTTTTCGCATCTCTTAACTTGAGAAGCTGATTTTAGTTCTGGCCTTACCTACGTAGTGGTTGGCGTCTTCAGTAGCGAATAATTCGTTATCAGTATGGTATCCTTTATCCATACACCTGATGCAGTTCTGATGTTTGCCTGGGAACAGTTGGTGGCATCTAGCGACAGGTTAAGAAGAGACTATGTTGACTCCCCACAGCCTAACACACACACACACACACACACACACACACACACACACACACACACACACACACACGTCCTGCTCGATGCTCGAAGCTGTTCGTATTAAGATCTTCCACCGAGTCCCATCCTCATTACGTGCCTTTACTCGGGATGGAGTTTATCCACAGTATATTACACCCTGTGTATAATCACCTGTTTGTAATTACCCGTGTGTTTGTGTGTGTGTGTGTGTGTGTGTAACTACTCATATGTAAGGATGTATCTGTAGTGTACGGGGAGGGAGGTGTATACTCCTGGGGCCCATTTTTTTTTAATACTCTGCTTTCACACAGTTGTAAACTCTGGTATGCAGTTCACATCTACTGTTACATCAATCTTTTTATTGTGTGTGTGTGTGTGTGTGTGTGTGTGTGTGTGTGTGTGTGATAGGAGCGGCAGGACGCATGAGCGATGGGAATTAAGCTTGACGTATCGAGCCAGGTGTATGGTGATGTCCAGGTGTATGGTGGGGGTGGCCAGGTGTATGGTAGGGTGTTTGCAGCGGCCACTGGGAAGGTATCCTGGTTGGAGTGGTCGACGTACAGTTAGTTTATCATCTGGCAGGTGAGTGGCGTGGCCTTAGTCTGCCTGCCTGCCTGCCCGCGCCACCACTCACCTCCCAGCCTCCACGCCGCGCGCTACACGCCCACTCCGCCGCCTACGCCTCCCCACGCCCACGCCCTCCACGAGCCTGGCCTGTTAAGACTGCCCACGCGTAAACCGGACTTACATCCCGTGCACATGAAGTCTCACCAGCGTTTCGTAATGGCAGACGCGTGGTAACAAGGACGCCATCGCCTGAGTAACAGTGTAGTTGTGAGCGCGCGTGAGGTGTGTGCCAGCAAGATGGGTCGTTGGTGTGGCGGTGGGTGGGAGAGTCTGGTGGTGCGGGCGGCATCACAGGCGGGCCCCCTAGCTGACCCCAGCCTCACATGCCGCACCTCAAGCCACATGTGAACGCCTCGCCTCACCCTCCCCTGCACGTAAGTTATAACACCTGCTGCTGCTGGTGTCTGGTTTGTGGTCCAGCATGACCGGGACTCCCGTCCCTCATTGCAAGTGGTAAGTTCTCTCGTTCCATTGTGGTGGTGCGCCTCTCTCCCTGCCTGAAGTACCTCACTGAAAACCTGTATTCAGTCGGGAATTTTTTAGACTGAAGTGTCCAGAATTAAAAGGAACCGTGATGGGCGGCATGAGTGGGGTGCAAGGTGCAGGATCAAAGCTGGTGAGATGAATATTTAAATGTTGCTATGTAATGTCGGGGTTTGCCTCGGCAGAAACCTTATCCGTGAGGGTTGGTGATGTGTGCTTGACCACACCACGTCTTCAGCAAGAGTCTGTCTCACTGAACCTCTTGAATGACGACTCAGTCTTATTACCCTGACGCTTGATGAGGGAAATTATGGAGGGAATGTTGTGGAGCCGTGTGGTCGGTGGGCTGGCCTCCCCTCCCCGCTGGACAAAGCCGAGCTCTGCCCGTGTAGGTCAGGACGCATCTCTTCTCCCTCTGCCTGACCCTCCCTCACAGTGCTAGGAATATTACCCCCAGGAACCTGGAAACTCACTTGTGAAGAAGGTAGTATTGCTGTCCGTCGCTCGTGGAAGAGGACGGAGGGTCATCTGGTGCGGTGTGTGATGGGAGTTTGTCCGGCCGAGACGGCAGTTGTAAGTGGGTCGTTAGCGGGCGAGTGAGTGTAGTTGGTGCAGTAGTGAGATGACTGTGCCACCAGGCCTCTGGTTTCCACATCTTTCACGTGGGGTCAGACGACCATCCAACTTGCGCTGGTGACGACTCTTCCTAAGTATGATTTCTCTCTCTCTCCTCACTGACTCATGATCCACGCACTCTCACCTCTTACTCCTTCCTCACATAATGATGAGAGGAAATGGATGTTGTGGGGGTAAATCTAGTGGCTGGCGTGCCCCCACGTCCCCCATCAGGAGGACCACGGCCTTGATAGTAGCCATCATGGTTCGTGTTGGTCCCCCTGGTGTAGCCCCCTACCACCTGGTAGAGCAGGGCACCTACTGTGTCTCTCACCTCTGGGAATGTTAGTTACATTGACCAGATTTCCTTGATATCTTTTTTCTCCGATGGTTTATTCGTCGTTTTCTAAAACACGTCATTCGGTATGATTCTTTTTCAGTAATCGTATTTCCCAGCGTGAGACAGTGTCATCACCTGGGTCATGAAGGTGGTACATTCGCCTCCTGCCCTCACACGTGTACAGGGTCGCTACAGAACCAACGTTGTGTGTAGCCTCAGTTATGATGAGGGAGTGTCGCGGCCGGCCACCTCACAGCCCCTCTGACCAACTCATTTCCATCCTCCTGCACGTCCCTGTCTCCTCTGCCGTGTTTCCCCTTTCCTCATCTTGTCTTTTTAATGCCTGGCAAATCGAAATTTTGGGGTGAAGGTGTTTTAGTAATTAGCTTTTCCCCTCCGTGCACACTTTACCTCCCGCATGATGACCGCACCACCTGCTGTCTGGCTGCGATGAAAGGTGGTCTGGTTGGAGATGCGGAGGAGAGGACAAAGACCCCCTGTTGATTGTGTTGGTGAAGCGGCACACCGGGTCATTACGGCACTGCCAGTGGATTCCGCCGAGGATTTCCTTTTCCATGCCGTAATTCCAGGTCAGCGGGAGGGAGGGAGGGAAGGATTTCATCAACACAGCCTCAGTGTTTCCCGTCGGCGTCGAAATTTGTGTTGGTTGTGAGATCAAAGAGTCAAAGGCCATGTCGGTCAGTGGTGGCACACTGGTGGTTGATTTGGGTTTCGGGGCGATAAGAAGTTCAGCTCTATTGGGCGGACTTCACGATCGCTTTATATACGACGTAGGACGTGGTTATTAACAATTAAAGTCAGATCATATATTTTAAAGTGCAAAGGTCAGTCTTATATATTTTAAAGTGCAAAGGTCAAGGGCATTACTTAATATGGGAGGTCAGGGTCATATCGTCTCCACACTATGACACAAGTTGGACACCAAGGACGTGATCCTGACTCCCAAGGTCAAGGGTGCAAAAAAACAAAACAAAAAACAAATGCGCATCCATTCATGTAAGACATCTATGAAATCGATTTTTTTTTCTTCATAGAAATGTCTTTCCCGTCGCGGAATGGGAGGGGGAGGGCGTCCCCTACAGTGATGGCTCACCACCTCTGAAGGTTCTTGTTCTTGTCTTCGTTTTGGTGTTGTTTCGCCTCGTGTGTGTGTGTGTGTGTGTGTGTGTGTGTGTGTGTGTGTGTGGTGCCACCCCCTGGTCATTTGTCTGCCTCCTCCTCCGCTCCCTTCCCCCCTTCCCTTGTTTCCTCATAACCCCACACCCCATCCCATCCCATCTCTCTCTCTCTCTCTCTCTCTCTCTCTCTCTCTCTCTCTCTCTCTCTCTCTCTCTCTCTCTCCATCGCCGTTGTTTTCCTCATCACTCGTGTTTGTCTCCTCTCGTCTGTTTACCTTTATCGTGTGTGTTTGTCTCGTCTCGTGCATTTTCCTTCGTCACGTTTGTTTGTCTCCATCACGTTTCATTGTTTCATATCACGTTTGTCTCCATCACGTTTCATTGTTTCATATCACGTGTGTCTCCATCACGTGTCATTGTTTCATCACGTGTGTCTCCACGTTTCATTGTTTCATCACGTTTGTCTCCATCACGTGTCATTGTTTCATCACGTGTGTCTCCACGTTTCATTGTTTCATCACGTTTGTCTCCATCACGTGTCATTGTTTCATCACGTGTGTCTCCACGTGTCATTGTTTCATATCACGTTTGTCTCCATCACGTGTCATTGTTTCATCACGTGTGTCTCCACGTGTCATTGTTTCATATCACGTTTGTCTCCATCGCGTTTCATTGTTTCATATCACGTTTGTCTCCATCACGTTTCATTGTTTCATCACGTTTGTCTCCATCACGTTTCATTGTTTCATATCACGTTTGTCTCCATCACGTTTCATTGTTTCATCACGTTTGTCTCCATCACGTTTCATTGTTTCATCACGTTTGTCTCCATCACGTTTCATTGTTTCATCACGTTTGTCTCCATCACGTTTCATTGTTTCATCACGTTTCTCTGAAATGATCACGTTTCTCTGAAATGATCACGTTTCTCTGAAATGATCACGTTTCTCTGAAATGATCACGTTTCTCTGAAATGATCACGTTTCTCTGAAATGATCACGTTTCTCTGAAATGATCACGTTTCTCTGAAATGATCACGTTTCTCTGAAATGATCACGTTTCTCTGAAATGATCACGTTTCTCTGAAATGATCACGTTTCTCTGAAATGATCACGTTTCTCTGAAATGATCACGTTTCCTTTCTTTCATTACGTTTGTTTTTCGCTTGGTGTTTGTCTGCGCCATGATGTTTGCCTGGCCTGCCTCCCGAGTCCCGCTCCCGCTGACCTGCCTCCCCACACCTTGCCCTTACTATCCTCCCTCCTCACCCCTACCCACATTTATCGTCCTCCCGCGCCCCTTCCCGCAGTGTCCTGTCTCCCCACCTCTCCCCACACTATCCTCCTCCCTCGCCCCTACTCTTACTAACCTCCCTCCTCACCCCCTTTGCCTTCACTGACCTGCCTCGCCATGCCTGGCCCTCACTGTCTCCCCACCCCTGCCCTCAGTGACCTGACTCCCCACCCCTGCCCTCAGTGACCTGTCTCCCCACCTCTCCCCACACTATCCTCCACCCTCGTCCCAGCTCTTACTAACTTCCCTCCTCACCCCCGTTGCCTTCACTGACCTGCCTCGCCATGCCTGGCCCTCACTGTCTCCCCACCCATGCCCTCAGTGACCTGACTTCCCACCCCTGCCCTCAGTGACCTGTCTCCCCACCTCTCCCCACACTATCCTCCTCCCTCGCCCCTACTCTTACTAACCTCCCTCCTCACTCCCCTTGCCTTCACTGACCTGCCTCCCCATGCCTGCCCTCACACTCCCCACCCCTGCCCTCAGTTACCTGACTCCCCACCCCTGCCCTCAGTGACCTGTCTCCCCACCTCTCCCCACACTATCCTCCTCCCTCGCCCCTACTCTTACTAACCTCCCTCCTCACTCCCCTTGCCTTCACTGACCTGCCTCCCCATGCCTGCCCTCACACTCCCCACCCATGCCCTCAGTGACCTGTCTCCCCACCTCTCCCCACACTATCCTCCTCCCTCGTCCCTGCTCTTACTAACTTCCCTCCTCACCCCCATTGCCTTCACTGACCTGCCTCCCCATGCCTGCCCTCACACTCTCCACCCCTGCCCTCAGTGACCTCCCTCGCCAATCCTCCCCTCACCAAAATGCCGGTAGGATTTCAGGGAAAACACGACGAGACCCCAATTTTAGATGAGCAAACTTTGATAGATTGCGCCTCGACTCGGATAACGTAAATTGGATCAGGCTCTTAAGACGTGAACATGGTAGAAAAGATGTGGAGAAACCCCAGCGAGACAATGCTCTCCTCCACTGGAGGGCGCTCGCCGGGCCTGGGAAGGCGGAAAGGAGTTGTGGGAGGGAGGGAAGGGAAGGAGGAGGAGGAGGAAGAAGAAGGAGAAGGTAGGTGGGGTGAACGGTGAAGAAACATGTTCAAACGTAGCGTCGTACAGGGGATGTTAGCCGAGTGGAGAAGAGAGAGAGAGAGAGAGAGAGAGAGAGAGAGAGAGAGAGAGAGAGAGAGAGAGAGAGAGAGAGAGAGAGAATCAGGTCCATCTAGAAAAACGTTGACAAATTAATCTCTCACGTCGTCATATAAAAAGCCATTTTTTTTTTTTTTTTTAGATACTTGAGAAGGAAGACCACATATGTAGGATATTATGAGTGGATCATCAGACGAATATGCCAACGCCACTAGCGACACTCAAGAAATATATTTCCTTCTAAACTGGTATTTCGACTCGGTGTTTACCATGGAAAATTCCTGCGGGATATTATCGCACGCATAAGACGTATGTCTTGCCATAGAAAATGACTAAAAAAAAATATGGACGTTTGAAATAGTGAATGATACGAGAAACATTTGAACATCCAGAGAAATTAAATCCGGACACATGAGCTGGTCCTGGCGCTATCTTCCCGGGGAATACTGCTAGATGGTGACCGGCATAAAGCTTCTATTATACCAAAATATTCATATTATACCAAAATATTCAGATCTTCGCAGGAAGGGAGAGTGACAAGATTTCTTAAAGAACTCGTACTTTTGACCTACCGTCCCATCAGCCTCACATCGGTTCAAGGAAGAGAGTTAGAAAGATTAAAGATAGAATCGGAAAAGAAAGATTAGAGATAGAATTGTTAAATTTGTAAGCATTCTTCGTAGATATTAGATCGAGAGTCGATCTTCATGGTGGTGTTTGGAAGTGAAGGTGATGAGTAACGACTCTGGGTGCGTTGTTAGTAATTTATATGATAGTTTGAGCTTGAGAATAGCCCTCGATAACATACATCATTATAAGATTGCTGTTTGAGATTTAATCCCACGACACAGGAGCCACGCATGGGAATAACGGAGTGGCGGCTCTCAAGAGAGTAAACAAAGGGTGGTATTGTAAGTGGAAGCCTCCGGCTGGCTCTCAAGAGGGTAAACAAAGGGTGGTATTATAAGTGGAAGCCTCCGTCTGGCTCTCAAGAGAGTAAACAAAGGGTGGTATTGTAAGTGGAAGCCTCCGGCTGGCTCTCAAGAGGGTAAACAAAGGGTGGTATTGTAAGTGGAAGCCTCCGTCTGGCTCTCAAGAGAGTAAACAAAGGGTGGTATTGTAAGTGGAAGCCTCCGGCTGGCTCTCAAGAGGGTAAACAAAGGGTGGTATTGTAAGTGGAAGCCTCCGTCTGGCTCTCAAGAGGGTAAACAAAGGGTGGTATTGTAAGTGGAAGCCTCCGGCTGGCTCCAGGTGACGAGTGGGGTTCCACAGGCCGGACATGGTCCTCACTGCATCAGTGATCTACAGACGGGACTCGCCCGCCGGGAGCATCTTGCACGTTCCACGACGACGGCACGAGGTTAGGGACGTGAAGTCGAATCAGAGTGGGAGTGACTGATGACTTGAAGGGATTTAGACAGAATGATGAAGAAGACAAAGAGACATGGGAAGTGGATTTCAACTTAGACAGATAACAGAGTAATGCACTTGGTGCCAAAATGATAAATAATGAAGACAATGTTTCGTCAACCAGTACTACAAGTTAAGGAAGGAGACGACCTGGGATCGATTGTGTCACTAATGACCTTAGCCACGGTAATGCCTCCCTGCATACAATATAGCCATTACATTTCACAGCAAGAAATCAACTCCACTAAACAGGGAATACGATACTCACGGTTTTCATTCCCCTGGTCTGGACTCCTGCTGTTCTGTTATCATCACCAAAACCAGGTCAGAGACGAAGAAAATTAGAACACATCCAGAGAAGAGCAACCAAACGAATTCCCACGACTTAGAAATAAGCCCCGTGAGGAAAGACTGAAAGATCTTAAATTATTCACTCTAAAGAACCACAGACAAGACTCCTAGATCTAAGGGAAGTTTTCAGAATAATGAATAATTCCGACGGTGTATTTGGCCACGTCTTCTACACTTTATTCAGAGATTCGTCGAATGAAATACCGGTATGAAGGGAAGGAGATGCAATTGCAATGTGGACCGTTGGAAAGGAAAATTCCCCCACTTGCCGCGTGGTTGTACACTGGAATGAACTAACTCCTGTTGAAATTAATATGCACGGATGATTATTAGTACCTTCCAATCATCGCTAGACAAATACTCGTCAGTTATCGTTTAATAATCCAGTCTGTCACTCGTAATTTATCGTGTATCCTCGTCATTTTTTATCAGATTCCAGCCTCTGAGCAGCTGGTGTTAAACTGGTATGGAAACTTTCCCCCTCCACACAATCCCCTGATAAATCCAATGGTAATTGATGTTTCCTCCATATTACATTTTTTTTTTTTTTCGCCACTTGAGCCAGAGGGAGAGGTGGTTGGGGATGAGCCTTCTGCTTCGCCCTCCTGCTTTCACCCTGCTGTGTTGTGGCGGAGATATGCAGATAGTATGGTCATGATCCGTCAGGTCTCATTATATGGTTCACTGTGCTCCTGCATACCTAACCTAACCCCTACCTCACCGAAATTTCCTCCCCGCCGATGCCCTTGCTCATTCCACTTCCCATTTTCCTCTCTAGCTTACTTTTCCCCTCCCGACCCTCCCTCTCTGACCTCCCTCCCAACCTTTGACCTCACTGACCCTGCCCCCCACCACTGCCTTCACGATTCTCTCTCTCTCTCTCTCTCTCTCTCTCTCTCTCTCTCTCTCTCTCTCTCTCTCTCTCTCTCTCTCTCTCTCTCATGGACCTGGCATCATATCGTATGTTGGGGCCCGGCATCAGGTGGTAGACAGGCTGGGGCCCGGCATCAGGTGGTTAGGTAGGCTGGGGCCCGGCATCAGGTGGTTAGGTAGGCTGGGGCCCGGCATCAGGTGGTAGGTGAAGGAGCGGGTGTGGTAGTATAGGCAGGTTAGGGAGTAGCCACAGATGATGGATGATGGGTTGATACCCGACAGCAGGAGATGATAGTGATCTGGGGAGGTGGGTTGGAGGGTGAGGTTGTCTGAGGGCCTCGGGGTGGGGGGGGGGGCAACGAGAGGCACTGGGTCATTGCTGATGACGTGACATTTTGTGTGAACGGTCGTTATCGATTTTCCCGGGAGGTGGCCGATGTCACTGGCGCACCGGCCGTTTTGGTAAACGTTAACCAGGTGTCCACTCTCTCGTCTCCCGTCATCATCATCATGATCGTGGTCAGCGTCAGGGGAGGTTGTCTCCTGCCAGTCATGGTGCGGGGGCCCCCGCGTGACCGTTGGTGTTCCGTGCTGCGCCCCGCTGACAGCGGGTGTCGTCAGAGCAGCCCAAGCTTACATGGAACCACGGGGCCGTGGACGTCTTGTACGATGTTGCCAGAGAGGGGGGGAGAGAACCTGACACACACACACACACACACACACACACACACACACACGGTCAGTTATGTGGTATCTTATCAGACATTCGGAAATGTAATATTTGGTCAGGGCGGCGAGGCGTCTCCCGCGTAGACCAGTTTGTTTCAGGTTAGGACTGGTTTCCCGCTGGACTGTGCGGTGCAGAGGAATATACACCCCAAACCTCCAACCCTCCTCCCTCTGACCTCAGAGTTTTGCAGCGGGTTTTGTAGTGAGGCGGGACGAACACTGCAGCAGCTCGGGAGCATTTAAATATTTTTATTCCAAAAAATCTCTCATGGTCACCAACACTGTATAATTACCAGTATGAATTTCATGTATTATTTTTTTTAAGGTATTTTGTCACGGAAATGTCAGCTATTTTGTTGAGGCATAGAATAATGAAAACGTTTGGCCCTTTAATCCCGGGCGATGTGAGTCGTTGATTTTTAATATAATAAAAGGTCCTGTATTTGGTATTTCTTGCTCAGAGAACGAAGGCGAAAAACGGAAAGCTTTGAGTAAGACGTTTAGATTTTGTTTTTAGGTCATTTTTTTTTCTTAATTAAGAAATAAGTATTGATGGTGCATAGGTGTAGGGTTCGATGCCAGATGTACAGGAAAGGAAGGGAAGGATTATGGATGACATGGAATTGTATTAATATCCTCATTCAAGTCTTCTTTTATTCGTACGATCATTTATATGTTGATGTATGATGATGGTCATCAGTAGGTATTTATCTTAAATGCCTTAGAACACCTATTACACGTTCAGTGCAACCATCTGACTCACCCCAGCGCTTACATGTAACAATTGGTTCCAGCCCTGCCTGCTCTGGTTGCCGTGGACGTTCTGTTCTCGAAATATAATTAATTTACACCGGGAGACTTTCCTTCCCACAGGCTACAGTACTACACCCACTGGGGCAACGATTAAGAGGTAAATGTGAGGTAAGAAAAGATGTAGGGCTGGAACTGGAATAAAATTATATTACCTTGGTAACAACCCTTTTATGTGTGTGTGTGTGTGTGTGTGTGTGTGTGTGTGGGTTTAAAACCGCGAATGAAAAGTCACTTTTCGTCTGATTGTGTCATTGAGAGTACAGTCTCGTCCAAGAACGTCTCACGCCAGAGGGGTCCATTATTATTTTCATGATGCTGGAAGTATGACAGAGTGCAGCAGCCTGAGCCGTATTACTGAGTTTCCCCGGTAAACCCTCATCGCAGCACTAACCGCCCGCGTATTGGGTTACCAAGTGACAGGCAGCAACCCGACTTTCCCTTGAGTTACCAGATAGAATGTTTGGCTCTAACTCTAATCCCAAGAGGAAGTGCTCAAGATTGCTTTTAAAGGGTTGGTGTGGACCACAGCACACGTCTTGGAAAGTGCGAAGGGATTGGTAGGTGGAAAGCGATCCGACCTTTGATTATACCAGCTCAGAAGGAAGGAGAATTTGACAGTGTATTAGTAATGTTTTTTTTTTAGCCATTTAACGCCTTTGTTCAGTGTTGACATCTACCATGTTTTAATGCTGTCGGTGATGAGGGATGGATACTTCTTGAAGCGTATATCTCGATCTGAGTTCAGTCTTCGAGACCTGCTTTGTGTAGCAGCAGTGGATGTGCACACACGCTCCTCATCTAGTGCTATGATTTCTCTAATATGTTATGTTATAATTTTATGCTTTCGACTATTAACCGTAAGACTAAAATCTTGTGAAAACCTGTACAGGTGTCACACGTTTGGAAACACTAAGGTTTGGTCTGTGGGAGTGAGCATAAATGAAACTAGTGAACACTGTTCATATACATACATACTGCACGTAAGTCGTTGTAATATATTCATCTCTAAGTTCGATGTTTACTAAGAACAGGTCGCCGGGCCCGGGCAGCTGCCGGTGCGAGGTATGATAAAATCTCAGCTCGCGCGAGGTCAACACTGTCAGTGATTGACACCACTTCTTCCCCTCTCCCATCCCTCCCTCCCTCCCTACCCCGCCTGCTTCACTAACGGACCCGCCCGACTCACGTGTCACCATCCTCTCATCCTTGTGTCCTCCGTCCTACCTTAGTCACACTGCACATCCTGACTCGACATTTACTACCCCAGCAACGTTACGAGCTAGACCTTGCCACTCGCGATTTTTTTTGAAAGATCTTGAAGCATTTGTACAGCCTGGTAGTTTTTTAACATTTGCGATGCTATATTAACATTTGGTTGACGCCTTGAGTTGCACGACCATCAAAGGAGACAGGAAAGTTGTGAGAGGTTTTAGAAAGAGAAATAGGATGGGACTGGATTTTCGTGCCATTAATCTTGTCATTCACTACATCTGCCTCACTGGGAAATGCTAGCAGTCCTGGTCCGAGTTGAAAATGAGATGCTTGTGACAAGAAGTGACCTAGATGGAGCAAGAGAAGGTCTTACAGGGACTGTGTGAGAAGCAACGAAATGCATCGCTTGGTCGTCAGCTTATGATTACTTGTTGTTATTTGTTATAGAACGGATTTTGTTGAGGAGGAGGAGGAGGAGGAGGAGAGCGTTGGAGCCAGGACAGAACCCTGAGGGACACCGTTGCATACACAGAAGGAGGCTGATACATCAGCAGCTATAGAGGTGGACTGATATTGGGGGAAAACCAGAAATGAATGGAGAGAGAGAGAGAGAGAGAGAGAGAGAGAGAGAGAGAGAGAGAGAGAGAGAGAGAGAGAGAGAGAGAGAGAGAGAGGCTGAAAGAGGGTAGCTTGAAGGTCGGAAGGGGAAGCCACGCCCTGTGTAATGTTCTGTTACATTCAAGACAGCAAGAAAAGATTCCCAGATTCTCTCCTGGAGGAGGCCCGGACGTCAGTAAGAATAGGAAAAGACGTCACTGTTAGATGTCACCTTGCGAAGGCCATGCTGATGGCTAGAGGGATTCAAGATGCGTAAGGAAGAGTGGAGTTGAGGAGAGACTGGGAGGCTTTGGATATGATAAGGCCAAACCAATATAAGGATAACTGGAAGAGTTAAAACGGCCATCTCTCTTTGGGCTGAGCTATACCAATGATTTGTCTCCAAGAGATGGCCAAATTTTGGCTTTTAAGCAGAAGTGAAGCATTCGAACAAGCACTGACGCCGTTTTCAAAAACCTTTTCCTAAAAACTCACAAGAATGGGTGTAATCTGGACCACAAGCCTGGCTTGTGTCTATAGAGAGAAGTGCTTTGTGGGCGGCTGGAGAAGAGATTGTAGGGAGGGGCTTAGGAACAGAAGGAGGTGAGGTGGTGTTAGCCTCACGGAAGCGAAAGGAGGTAAGAGATTTGAGACGAGCTCTTTTGTCGTTAGAAAGATATGGCAGAAGAGGAGGAGAGCGAAGAAGACGCACCGTAAGACGAGAGGAGTTTGTCACTGGATGAAGAACAGGCTGACATACTCCCCTTTAGGTAAAAAGGAACGCTTCGATTTGTGTAGAGCATATTTGCAGTGCCTTCGGCCGGCCGGAGATGAAATCTGAATGCTGCCCGAGAGGGAAGTTTTCGTTAGGTCTTATAAGCCAGGTCTCTCTCCCTCCCCCGCCCGCCCGCCCGCGCGATTGGCCACAGAGCAGTATTGGCTGAACCATAAACCGGAAGAAGAGAGAGTAGTCATCAGGGATACACGCCTCCCTCCCTCCCTGCCTGAAGGAATGGTAGGAGGTACAAGTGTGACGTGCGACGGATGGGAATGTGACGTGCGACGGATGGGAGTGTGACGTGCGACGGATGGGAATGGTGGTGAACAGTGCTCTTGGTGTGTGATTAATTGATCATATATTTTTTTTAAGAATATGACGATGAGCCTGAGAGAAGCCGAGTTAGTGTGAGATGATGCCATGGTGATGGGCAAGGATGGGGGGACAGAAGGGTGACGCGGCCAGAGGTTTTATGTGGCGGATTCGGATCAATAAGCTAGGGAACACGGTGGGCGATGGGTCAGCCTGACATTTGTGGCTCCTCAGAGATTCTCCCTCTCTCTGTTGATAATTCATTTAGCCTCGTCTTCCCCTTCATAAAGTTCACCTGGACGTTACTAAGGGTTTTAGGTGACGGTGGAGGGAGCCACTGGTATTGGAACCAGTGGGTCGGTCAGGAGATGGGTGAGGTAACGCTCGTTAGGGAAGGACAACCCGAGGGTAAAGGACGAGGCGAGGGATTGACGCCACCACGGGAAGATGAGGTGGTGTAGGGCAGGGTGTGTGGTGGGTAAGACAGTGTTGTGGTTGTGTGGACGGTAGTGGTTTGGGTGGGTGAGGCAGTGTTGTGGTTGTATGGACGCTAGTGGTTTGGTGGGTGTGGTTGTGTGGACGCTAGTGGTGTTGAGGGTGAGGCTGTGTTGTGGTTGTGTGGACGGTAGTGGTTGGGTGGGTGAGGCTGTGTTGTGGTTGTGTGGACGCTAGTGGTGTGGAGGGTGAGTCGATGTTGTGGTTGTGTGGACGACACAACCTCAGGTGGAGTGGGTCAGGACGGTGGGAGTTGGCAGGGCAGGTGAGCAGTACGTGGGGTTGTTAACCTGTTGTCAGTCTTCCCCGGTGTGGACGCTCCTCCGTAACTTACCAAACCTACGGATTGTGTTGTTATTTCACATGATTTAGGTTTAAGACCTCCAGGCTTCCTGTTACTGTAATTTTATTGTAATTATTCATAAGAGCAGAGAGCAACACGAGACTTTCAAGCTCATTCAGTGGTAATAGTACCTTGCTACCAATACATATGTCCTTTAAATGCATACTGATGTGTCGTAATAATGGTCGATACGTTCAAAGCTGCGTATCGTCATTAAGTATTGTGAGTACCAAAATGGCAGAGGCCGCGCTGATGTCCCATGTTTATTAGTATTGTCGTCTAGCGTGGGAAAGATGTCACTGTGTTAGGTGTCCGGTCTGCCCCTAGCTAGACTCCTAACTAGGGACCTGGGGGGAGGGCCGGGGGTCACCTGGTAAGGCTGTGGCCTGCAGAGGTGGTAGGGGGGAGGGTCGGGTGGTCCCTGCTGCTCTCGTCTCGTCATTGACGTAAGCAAAGTCGTGGTCGGGGTCATGGTGGGCTGCCGGTCCTGCTGGCTCACGGTCTGCCACTGAGAGAGAGAGAGAGAGAGAGAGAGAGAGAGAGAGAGAGAGAGAGAGAGAGAGAGAGAGAGAGAGAGAGAGAGAGAGATTGGGACCGCCGAAATGCTGGCCTGTTTTCGTGTGTCTACCGTAACCGCTCCACTGAGAGAGGTTTGTGTGGAGCGCACTGGTAGCGTTGCCAATATTCACGATACACACTGGCTGGCGAGTACCATATGCTGAGAACACAATGGGAATGTTAGTTCCAGTTGATGTGTTTCACCGAGGCAGACCTTCGAGGATTGTGTGTGTGTCTTGGTTCCTGACGATGTGTTCTCGGTCAATCATTGCATTCCGCTCAATTACCCTGGCGCATTTTCCAGCCGTGTCACTCAGGTCGGCGGACTCTTCCAGCGAGAGTTCTGTTTGTGGGGACTGTCTCACGCACTCTCTTTCTGTTGACTCTGTGTCCAGCTCTGTTGTCGCTGTACGCACAGGAAAGACGATAATTTCCGCGACCTAATTTCTATTGCTCGTGGTCGGTGGAACTGGTGAGGCAGCGCTGGGACAGAGCGCGCGGTGTAGTTGAGGGTGGCCGAGGGTTGTAGAAATCACCGCCACATACAGTTTGATTATTTTTCTGATCCTCTATTACTTCACCACTTCCCCAAAATACCCTGAGATCGGAATGTGACATGATTGGTCTCCGAGACCGGAGACAGAGGTTCAAACATTATTGGTCAAAGGTTTTAAACCAGATTATTATGGATTCCCTCTCATTTAGGGTTCTCGGTCAAGCGCCATGTCTGACCGATGGTGGGCCCTGTCGGCCAGCGCTGGGCTAACCGCAGGGAAGCAGCGCCGTTGTATTCAGACCATGTTGCTCCCGTGGTATGGTGCAGACACCGCTGATGGCGGTGTTCATGCTGTCGACTAGGCTCCTGCCCCAGCCGCCCACCGGGACCATGATTCAATCTCTACAGACGGTCCTACTGCTCATAATGTGGCATATGATCCCTTGTATATTACAAGCGTATCGTTGCTCGCCCGTATCCTGAGGATGCTTATGTGTGGTCTTCTAGGAATAAGCTTTTATGGTGTGTGTTGGAGAGGATATTGTGCGGGAGATCCCGGCTATGGTCGGTGGAGTTCGCCTCCGTTTTCTCTGTGGATGTGGGAGGTGTGGGAGGTCGCGTTCGCCTCTGGTTCAGTTATCGTGCGCGAGGATGACTTCGGTCAACATGAGACTTCTGCCGAGGGGGGGAGATGTGGCATTACCAAAGACAGTGTCCTGTGTCTTGGGCGTCCATGGACGCAGGTCATATATTTTCCGGAGGCAGTGTTGACTGATTATCCATGTCAAAAAAAAAGAAAACGGAAAGAAACAAAAATCACGTTATATTTTCATGTCATTTTGTGTAGTCATCTGAAATCAACACTTCAAATTCTTCATCGTTAGACGGTCTTAATGCAAATAGCCACTTCCTCTCCGCCTCTAGCTGACGCCCATATCCTCTTTCTCATCACCAAGTGCTACTCCACTTGTGGCACTTGACCACGTCAGTGTTACAAGACATGATATGTGGTGTGGTGTGGTGGAGAGCGGCCAGCCAGGGTGTTCGCCATGAGGGCGTCTGACCAGGTTGGTCGCCCACCGTGTGGCACGGACACTCGCTCTCTCAAACTATGTAATGTATTGTAATGAAACATCTGCCGTCACTTGTAACATCCTGTATAATGTTATC
Source organism: Panulirus ornatus (assembly GCF_036320965.1). NCBI lineage: Eukaryota > Metazoa > Arthropoda > Malacostraca > Decapoda > Palinuridae > Panulirus > Panulirus ornatus. Next base: position 58,123,641 of record NC_092242.1, read on the forward strand.
CCGCTGGGGTCTGACTTAAAAAAAAAAAAAAAAAACAACTTTGTGACCTCTGTAATCCTTTTGCGCTGCCGCACACAGGATGAGCATGGGGTGTACGTTAACTAGCCTGGGGTTACCGGCATAAAGCCAGTCAAATTACCTCCTGTGACACCAGCGACACCTATCTGGACCTATTTATAGTGCATTTCGCTCATTCGCTCTCTGATAGTGTGAATGATTTTGGGGGAGGAATTTCCACACATAATACAATAGGCACGTGTCTTGCCTGAGAGGTTAGATTATCTCTTGATTCTTGAGGTGAAATTATCCAGAGCGAGACAGCTCATTAAAACTTTCACATCATATTTCATGGTAGTCGAGCGGTGTGAAGATCTATCTGGTGGGGAGGGCTTGGGTTGTGATGGTCCTGGAGAACCTCTGTCACAGCAGCTGCCACGCCACGCCACACCAGCCTTGCCCCTGCACAATCCTGAACTGAAAGGACGGTCACACGTGCCACAGCTCCTCTGCGCCTAGGGTTGTGATGGTCCTGGAGAGCCACCTCTGTCACAGCATCTGCCACGCCACGCCACACCACACCAGCTCCCCCCCTGCCGCTGCACGATCCTGAACTGGGACGGTCGCACGTGCCACAGCTCCTCTGCTCATCTCGTGATCATACAGGATGATATACAGTGTATGTAATGAGTAAGCTCCTCCCCACAGCTTCTTGAACCTCTTTTTTTTTTTTTCAATCTTTGTGTTCGCGTGATAAGATTTTTGTCATTACTCTTTTGTACGCTGTGAGGAGGGAGTTTTACACTCGCGTGGACACCATCTCTCGACCTCCCTCTTCCCTCATAATGTGTTTCAAACTTTGGTATGCCATTACCATTCATGATTTGGTTTTAGGTTTATTCCCATCATCGGCCGCCCTTGATACACCGCTACCACCTGACATGATGCTCCTCACCTCCCGTCATTTTTTCCCCACACAGGTGCGCATTCTTGCCCTTGGTGGGGGTTTTCCCCTCGGGAGTTCCCCTCAGTTTCTCATGATATTTGGCTTAGTTTCTTGATACATTACTGTCTTCATCTGTCTGGTGTCATTTATGAGCTTGGTGGTGGTGGTGGAACTGGTAGTGGGGCTTGGGTAGGTGGTAGTTGTGGTGGCACTGGCGTTAATGGTGGCAGGGCGTGGGTTGGTAGCGGAGGTAAGGGTGTGTGGAACGTGGGTAGGTGATGGTAGTGGTGGTGGTGGTGGCAGAAGGTGGGCAGTTGGTGGTGGTGGTGGCAAAAGGTGGGCAGTTGGTGGTGGTGGCAAAAGGTGGGCAGTTGGTGGTGGTGGTGGCAAAAGGTGGGCAGTTGGTGGTGGTGGCAAAAGGTGGGCAGTTGGTGGTGGTGGCAGGTGGTGGTAGGGGAGGTGATCAGGGAGCTACATCATTAGGAACAAAGGTGATCAATGAAGACCAATGACTAGGCTGCCGGAGAGCCAATAGCCAGCCATCCACGGGTGTTCCCCTCCCTGGCCCGCTCCCACCTCCTCCCTCCTCCTCCTCCTTTCCTCGTATATGTGAGGTTTTGGTGCTGTTGTCAGGCCGATTCCTGTGTACCATAGCGAACACCCATTTGTTTTACTCAACTGTGAACGTTTTACGTCTGTGTCGTTTCAGTCTGCCTTCGTACAACAGTGTCCTTATGTGTACATTGTACAGTGTCGTTGTTAATGCCTTGCTCGAAATCGACCTGTAGTATCGTGTGTGATTAGTGTGGTACGGGAAGAGAGTTTTCCACTCATGTTGCCCCGTCTCTTAACCTAGTACATTGTTCACTGTATCTTTACTCGTGTACACACACACACACACACACACACACACACACACACACACACACACACACAAACACACACACTCACACACACACACGGTTCGTGGTACAGTCACTGACCGTGAGTCATGGCGGGCCAGCCCGGGGCCGGGTCCCCATGGGTTCGAATCTCATGGTATAGTATGTCGCGCCATACCGTGGTGGTGTATGGGTTAGTGTCAAGTGGAACATCGCACATCTCACGCACACGTCTCGGGGTGTGTGGTATGACCCCTCCAACTCAGCTCGGGAGACTGGGAGGAGGAGGAGGAGCTGTGTTGTATATGTCGTGTATTATCATCTTGTCCTTCACGTCATCAGCTGCAGCCCATGAGACTCAGGATGACCTGCACGTTGCGCTTTGTATCAGCGAATTATTTGGTGATGCGCACGACATGTCTTGAGGAGTGATGCACTGGTGTATGTAAGGTTTCATATGCAACACGTACTGATTTTCTTTTCCTAGCTGGTCAGTCACAGTCGTGTTTGACATGGAGCATCATTTTCACATGAAGGATCGGGTTTGCACCCATGCATGATCTGAAGCCACGTAAGTAGTCAGTTATGTTCTCATAATCCACTGTGGCTACGTTATGTTGGATTAGACATGCATCTGTAGTCGCCTGATTGCCCAGGGTACCCTGCACTGGGAGTGTAAGTGCGCGGTTCACATACTCACATAGATAGACCGTCAGGCCAGCATACATGTCCTGCAGTATGGAGTTGATATATGGGAGGACCATACGTATATGTCATAGTGCAGTTCTGTGGAATTAACTACGAAGCCTAGCATTAGAGGCACGTATGGTTGTCTGTCTGTGCTGGGGATAACGTGTAAAGATCTTCCTTGAAACCTTATGGCCAAGTGTAGCCTGTTTAACTTGGCCTGACCTGCGGACCCTCTGATTTGTCTATTATTTCTGTTTTCATTGAGTGGTTGGTGCTATGTATGGTGGCTGTGTCTCGGTGGCACACAGGGGTAAGGGAGGCAACACTTGCTCTCCTCCTCTGCTGAGGAGGAGATGCACGTCAACGTGGCCCGCATCAGTGTCTAACATTGTCATGACGCAGCTGACTCCCTCCCTTCTCGTCCCTGCAGTGGGATCTTGCCTGACCTTTTATAAGATGATAAATCTTCTGGTTTATAGGTGATCGAATGTGCGTGTAAGCTCTTTTTTTTTTTTTTTTTTAAAGGTCCAAGGTTAGATATACTGAAAGACAGGCAAGAATTTTACCAAGAGGTGGGAAGGTTAGGGGAACGGTCATATGAAAGCGTGAACAGTACCGTGCGGACTGACGAGTTGAACATGGGTAGAATGACGGAGTGGTATACACCTGGATTATTGACCGCGATCATAGCAGGAGAGACGAGAGACGTGGAGGCTTGAGGGGGGGGATGGAGGAGGTAAAGGTCGACCCAATGATGGGGTTATAGAGATACATTGGCTCTTGTCAGGGAGGGAGGGAGGGAGGATGGCTTAAAAGCACCACTGCAGATTTTCAAGATTGCCCTGATGGGCGAATTTATTGGGTAGCGGGGCCACATCCTGCCTGGCAGCAGCATCCTGCCACAAGACTGTGTGCCGCGTGAGCCAGGTGCTTGATGTACCAGGCACAGCTTCAGCTTAGCTTCGTCAGGGAAGCTTCGTGATGGACCCAGATACTTGATGTACCAGGCACAGCTTCAGCTTAGCTTCGTCAGGGAAGCTTCGTGATGGACCCAGATACTTGATGTACCAGGCACAGCTTCAGCTTAGCTTCGTCAGGGAAGCTTCGTAATGGACCCAGATACTTGATGTACCAGGCACAGCTTCAGCTTAGCTTCGTCAGGGAAGCTTCGTAATGGACCTAGATGCTTGATGTACCAGGCACAGCTTCAGCTTAGCCTCGTCAGGGAAGCTTCCTGATGGACCCAGATGCTTGATGTACCAGGCACAGCTTCAGCTTAGCCTTCAAGCTACAGAACAGCTGTGGCTCGATAGAACACAGATCAAAGAATGCGAGAAGCAGGAAACTTCTACGATGGAAGAATTGTGAAGGACAAACTTATAACAAACGTTGTTTACCTGTCCATAACAAGAGGACCTACTGCTATAACAGACGTGGTTTATCTCCATAACAAGAGGGCCTGCTACTATAGCATACGTTGTTTACCTGTCCATAACAAGAGGACCTACTGCTATAACAGACGTGGTTTATCTCCATAACAAGAGGGCCTGCTACTATAGCATACGTTGTTTACCTGTCCATAACAAGAGGACCTACTGCTATAACAGACGTGGTTTATCTCCATAACAAGAGGGCCTGCTACTATAGCATACGTTGTTTACCTGTCCATAACAAGAGGACCTACTGCTATAACAGACGTGGTTTATCTCCATAACAAGAGGGCCTGCTACTATAGCATACGTTGTTTACTTGTCTATAACGCGAGGACCTATTGCTATAACAGACGTTGTTTACCTGTCCATAACAAGAGGACCTACTGCTATAACAGACCTTGGTTTCCTGTCCATACAAGAGGATCCTACTGCCCCTATAACAGACGTTGTTTACCTGTTCATAACAAGAGGGACCTACTGCTATAACAGACCTTGTTTACCTGTCCCATAACCAAGAGGACTTACTGCTATAACAGACGTTTGTTTACCTGGCCATAACAAGGAGGACCTACTGCTATAACAGACCTTTGTTTACCCTGTCCATAACAAGAGACCTACTGCTATAACAGACGTTGTTTACACTGTCCATAACCGCGAGGTGGACTCTACTGCTATAACATACCTTGTTTACCGTGTCTATAACGCGATGGAACCTACTGCCTATAACAGACGTGGTTTATCTCCATAACGCGAGGACCTACCTGCTATAACAGACGTGGTTTATCTCCATATCGTCGTCTGGGACCTACTGCTATAACAGACGTGGTTTATCTCCATAACGCGAGGACCTACTGCTATAACAGACCTTGTTTACCTGTCCATAACGCGAGGACCTACTGCTATAACAGACCTTGTTTACCTGTCTATAACGCGAGGACCTACTGCTATAACAGACCTTGTTTACCTGTCCAAAACAAGAGGACCTACTGCTATAACAGACCTTGTTTACCTGTCCATAACGCGAGGACCTACTGCTATAACAGACCTTGTTTACCTGTCCATAACAAGAGGACCTACTGCTATAACAGACCTTGTTTACCTGTCTATAACGCGAGGACCTACTGCTATAACAGACGTTGTTTACCTGTCCATAACAAGAGGACCTACTGCTATAACAGACCTTGTTTACCTGTCCATAACAAGAGGACCTACTGCTATAACAGACCTTGTTTACTTGTCCATAACAAGAGGACTTACTGCTATAACAGACGTTGTTTACCTGTCTATAACGCGAGGACCTACTGCTATAACAGACCTTGTTTACCTGTCCATAACAAGAGGACCTACTGCTATAACAGACCTTGTTTACCTGTCTATAACGCGAGGACCTACTGCTATAACAGACGTTGTTTACCTGTCCATAACAAGAGGACCTACTGCTATAACAGACCTTGTTTACCTGTCCATAACAAGAGGACCTACTGCTATAACAGACCTTGTTTACTTGTCCATAACAAGAGGACTTACTGCTATAACAGACCTTGTTTACCTGTCTATAACGCGAGGACCTACTGCTATAACAGACCTTGTTTACTTGTCCATAACAAGAGGACTTACTGCTATAACAGACCTTGTTTACCTGTCCATAACGCGAGGACCTACTGCTATAACAGACCTTGTTTACCTGTCCATAACGCGAGGACCTACTGCTATAACAGACGTGGTTTACCTGTCTATAACGCGAGGACCTACTGCTATAACAGACGTGGTTTATCTCCATAACGCGAGGACCTACTGCTATAACAGACGTGGTTTATCTCCATAACAAGAGGACCTACGTACCAGTGCTTCATATAAGTACCATGCAGAGAGTCACAAGTGGGTTTAAAGCTGCATCCAAACTTGTGTTAATTAAGGGAGTTTCTGTTTCCCTCTTCATGTATGTTCGCTGGCTGGGGTGCCCGGCCTTCCACATGAAACATGGATTTGTCGAGAAAGGTTTTGTATCGTACTGGAAGGTGGTAATTTTTTTTTTTTTTAGCGTCGTCCAAGGCTAGGCTCTGGTACCCTTGAGTCCTGACTTTGATCCTGAGGTACCTCTTATTATAATTCGAAGCTGCTGAGTCGCCCACTTTGAGTGGACTAAGTCTAATCTTACGTGTAAAGGCTTTTGAAAAGCAATCTTTGATGGTCTCAGGACGGCTCTCAAGGTGTGAGCGTGAAAGTTGAAAAACCTTCCCGCACACTGCAGTACCCGCAACAAAAGGGTAGACCATGCAGGTGCTACGGTTTGGCCGTGGGAGTAACACACACACACACACACACACACACACACACACACACACACACACACACACACACATTCTCTCTCTCTCTCTCTCTCTCTCTCTCTCTCTCTCTCTCTCTCTCTCTCTCTCTCTCTATGTATATATTGGAAAGGATCACAATTTTGCGCGTGATCAAGTATATTCCTACGAGTCCACGGGGGAAATGAAACACGGTAAGTTCCCTTATCGTGTTTCATTTTCCCCGTGGACTCATAGGAATATATATATATATATATATATATATATATATATATATATATATATATATATATATATATATATATATATATATATATATATATATATATATATCCCTGGGGATAGGGGATTAAGAATACTTCCCACGTATTCCCTGCGTGTCGTAGAAGGCGACTAAAAGGGGAGGGAGCGGGGGGCTGGAAATCCTCCCCTCTCGTTTTTTTTTTTTTTTTTGATTTTCCAAAAGAAGGAACAGAGAATTGAGCCAGGTGAGGGTATTCCCTCAAAGGCCCAGTCCTCTGTTTTTAATGCTACCTCGCTAACGCGGGAAATGGCGAATAGTTTAAAAGAAAAGAAAAAGATATATATATATATATATATATATATATATATATATATATATATATATATATATATTCATTTTCATACTATTCGCCATTACCCGCATTAGCGAGGTAGCGTTAAGAACAGAGGACTGGGCCTTTGAGGGAATATCCTCACCTGGCCCCCTTCTCTGTTCTTTCTTTTGGGAAATACTTCTAGTCTTTTCACTGCCACAGTTTTATTTACCGGCCGTCATTGATTCGTCTCCACCAACTGTGTCCCTCACCTTTGATACGATGGTTCCTTGGGCAGTGCTCTAACCCCAGCAGCCGAGTCGACTGTCACCAGCCTTCCTCACGGCAAGGGTCTGGTGGGTGGACCAGGCTGGACCTTTGATGTTGGGATCCCCCATTTATGTGTTGTAAGTTGAACGCTCGGGTACGTCTTGCAGGGAAGGTCTCCCGCTCTAATTTCGGAGAAGTTGTGAGGAACATGATTGGTGTTTCGGGTATTAGCTGGAGCAGTGTTTACCTTACCCTCCCTTTTTTTTTCCCCCTCCTCCCTTTTCCTCTCCTCGTCGTCTCTCTCAAGTCGTCTTTGTTCGATTATCCGGGTGGGAGTTGCGGAGGGGGGGGTTATTAGAAAATTATTCGACTTTAATCAAAGGGATCCGGAATAATTGGCTCCTGCTAATTGATCATCGGACTTGTTAGGGGGAATCGATCATTACTTCATTCCCGTGGCGTTGTGTGGCGCAGAGCCGGTCTCAGGCACACACACACACACACACACACACACACACACACCAGCTGGTGTGGAGGTACACAGATCCTGGACAAAGGTGTGCGGGTAGTTAGAGTCATGTAATTCCATTATGTGGCGTGGCGCCTTGACCGGGAAGGACAGAGAGACACAGGGGGAGGAAGCAGGGGCCGGTCTGGTGCCGGGAGTGTTCATCAGCAGGGAGGAGGCATGCAGGGAGAGAGGGAGGGAGATGGGTTGTGTTTTTTGGTCTGGTTGATGCTGACGGTAGTGGAGGGGATGGGAGAGGGTAGCCTGGCTTGGTATTGCTGTGGAAGGTCGTGTTGGCATGTGAGGTGAGGGTGAGTGTCCACATGGGAGGGTGTGTGTTAGGAGCCGGTGTATGGGTGTGGGAGGTAATGGCGCAGGGTGTGTGTTGTATATGTTCACTGTGAGGGAAGGGCGTGGGTGGTGGGGGTTTGAATTTTGAGGACCGTGGGAAGGGGCGATGTCGGTAGGATGAGGATGTGTGTGTGTGTGTGTGTGTGTGTGTGTGTGTGTGTGTGTGTGTGTGTGTGTGTGTGTGTTGGAAGGTTGTGGTGGTGAGGGACGTAGTCAGAAGTGTTGATGTAGTGTGTGCTAGGTCTGGGAGGCTGCGTGGGTCGAGATGGTGTGAGGGTAAGGACTATGTGTGAAGGAGTGAGGCGGGGTTGGATGAAGGTAATGGTATTGGATGAACGTTTCCATTATGGAGATCAGTGGACGCCTCTCTCTCTCTCTCTCTCTCTCTCTCTCTCTCTCTCTCTCTCTCTCTCTCTCTCTCTCTCTCTCTCTCTCTCTCTTACTGAGGGGGAAAAGCTTCTTCCCACCCCTCACGGCCACCTGTTGTAATAGTATTTTCATATATCTTCCCTGAGGGACAACGTGATGGACGTGATATTCCACAGATTATATAACTCGGGGGATGTTTCTCCTCCCCCCCTAGGAAGTGTCTTCATCTCAGGAACCAGGCAGCGTTGAGGGCTCATAGACGGATGTAAAAAGTGACCCCCCGAGGGAAAATTTCCCGACACATTGTATGATCAGACGTGGTGGCTGGGAGAAAAAATGGCCCCCAGAACTTCTTATCAGCGGCCCCAGCTCCCGGTGTGGAGGGGCGGGGCGGGGCGGGGTCTGGTTGCCCTCTCTCTCTATCTCTCTCTCTCTCCACCACCTCCATCTGGGATGACCACCTGGTGTATCCACCTGCTGGATTCGTCTAGGAAGTCCACTGACTGTGTCCTCTCGCTGGATCCGCCTAGTATCCACTTAAGTGTGTCCAGTTGCTCTGTCCACCTAGCATGTCCACCTCGTGTGCCCACCTGCTGTATCCATTTAGCAGGTCCTGTTAGTCTGCACCATCTGTCGTGTTCCCTTACCGTATCCATCCTCCGCGTCCATCTCCTGTGTCAACGTGGCCTGCCCACCCAGCATGTGTGTCAGGTGTGTACCCCCACCCGGTATGGGCGTCAGGGGTGTACCCTACGTAGTATGTACGTCAAGTGTGTACCCTACGTAGCATGTACGTCAGGTGTGTACTCTACGTAGTATGTACGTCAGGTGTGTACTCTACGTAGTATGTACGTCAAGTATGTACCTTTCGTGGTATGTAGGTCAGGTGTATACCCTACGTAGTATGTACGTCAGGTGTGTACCCTACGTAGCATGTACGTCAGGTGTGTACGTAGTATGTACGTCAGGTGTGTACTCTACGTAGTATGTAGGTCAGGTGTATAACCTACGTAGTATGTACGTCAGGTGTGTACCTTACGTGGTATGTACGTCAGGTATGTACCTTACGTGGTATGTGCGTCAGGTATGTACCTTTACGTGGTATGTACGTCAGGTGTGTACCTTACGTGGTATGTACGTCAGGTGTGTACCTTACGTAGTATGTACGTCAGGTATGTACCTTACGTGGTATGTACGTCAGGTGTGTACCTTACGTAGTATGTACGTCAGATATGTACCTTACGTGGTATGTGCGTCAGGTATGTACCTTTACGTGGTATGTACGTCAGGTGTGTACCCTACGTAGTATATACGTCAGGTATGTACCTTTACGTAGTATGTGCGTCAGGTATGTACCTTTACGTTTTATGTACGTCAGGTGTGTACCCTACGTAGTATATACGTCAGGTGTGTACCTTACGTGGTACGTACGTCAAGTGTGTACCCCCACCACCCGGCATGTGATCTTCATGTATCACAGTGACCCCGTGCGCTCTTGTTTCCCTCGGTCGCGTCCTCTGGTCATTAGAAGATAATGGTTCACTTCCCGTGGAGAATCCTGGCCACATGTTTTCCTGGGGCGGCTGGAAATCTTTCATTGTCCTTCCACGTCTTGCAGGTATACAAAGGGTCATTGTGCCAGACTTAGCTCAAACCTTTCCCCCGCAGTTGCTGGGCATGAATCCATCTGTACTAACTTCTCCACCGTCATTACTGTCTTTATTTTGAACATCTTTGCTAACTTCTCCACGATCATTACTGTCTTTGTTTTGAACATCTTTACTAACTTCTCCGCGATCATTACTGTCTTTATTTTGAACATCTGTACTAACTTCTCCACGATCATTACTGTCTTTATTTTGAACATCTTTACTAACTTCTCCACGATCATTACTGTCTTTGTTTTGAACATCTTTACTAACTTCTCCACGATCATTACTGTCTTTGTTTTGAACATCTTTACTAACTTCTCCACGATCATTACTGTCTTTATTTTGAACATCTGTACTAACTTCTCCACCATCATTACTTTCTTTATTTTGAACTTGTGTAACGTGCAGTCATATTTATCACACAGACAGATTTGTAACATATATATCACACAGCCACATGTGTAACATAATGTTTATCACACAGACATGTGTAACATAATGTTTATCACACAGACATGTGTAACATAATGTTTATCACACACACACACATGTGTAACATAATGTTTATCACACAGACACATGTGTAACATAGAGTAATGTTTATCACACATACACATGTGTAACATAGAATAATGTTTATCACACAGACACATGTGTTACATAATGTTTATCACACATACACATGTGTAACATAATGTTTATCACACAGACACATGTGTAACATAATGTTTATCACACAGACACATGTGTAACATAATGTTTATCACACAGACACATGTGTAACATAATGTTTATCACACATACACATGTGTAACATAATGTTTATCACACAGACACATGTGTAACATAATGTTTATCACACAGACACATGTGTAACATAGAGTAATGTTTATCACACATACACATGTGTAACATAGAATAATGTTTATCACACATACACATGTGTAACATAATGTTTATCACACAGACACATGTGTAACATAATGTTTATCACACAGACACATGTGTAACATAATGTTTATCACACAGACACATGTGTAACATATATCACAGCCACATCTTGGATTATGACGACACCCTCAGAACACTTGTCGTATTCCTCCACACGTGTAGGTCGGACATACGTCCTTCTCTGGAACATATACAGGACTTTTCCTGCCTCTCCCACAGTCAGGTATTTCGGCTTCCTCACACCTGCCAGACGTACTGTAGCATTCTCTTTACGTCCGCTCGTCATGATTTTATCTTTTTGCCCCACCTGCCTGTATCTTACATCTGTTGGATGTATTTGCCATGCTCCCCCTCACACACACACACACACACACACACACACACACACACACACTAAGCTTACACTCGTCTTCCAGCTGGATGATTGAGTCGTGACCTTTAAGTCACCAATCGACTTGCAGAGAACTTCGTTATCTAGTACAGTTCGTCGATATTGTGACCAGTCAGGTGGTGTATGGTGGTGACCAGCCACCGACACGGTGACCAGATGGATGGATGCTGGTGATCAGCCCGTGAGACGGTGGTGATGTACGAGTTAATTGGTGACTGACCAGTCATTTTGGTGGTAGTATTGTGTAACTCCCTCGTGGGATACTGGTGATCAGCGAGCTGGTTCGTTGGTCGCCGAACATGTGGTTGGTGATGACCAGCCGGTTGGTGCGTAACAGCCAGTTGGGTCGTCTACATTTCCTTAGATGGTAAACGTCTGACTACAGCTGGCTGGGTTGTGGGGACCAGCTGGGCGGACGGTACTTGGCTAGTTATTAATGATCACTTTGCTAGGTGGTGACTAGCCAGCCACCTGGAGAGTGTTGATTTGCTGGCGAGGTGGTGGTGACCAGTTTCACAGATAGTGACAGACCACGTCGCCAGATGGCGGATGGTAGTGACACTCTGGCTGAGAGGTCTGGTTGGCTGGTCGGGAGGGAGGTCTGGCTGGTCGAGAGGGAGATCTGGCTGGCTGGCTGGTCGGGAGTGGTCTGGCTGGTCGAGAGGGAGATCTGGCTGCCTGGCTTGTTGGGAGTGAGGTCTGGCTGGCTGTCTGGCTGGTCGGGAGTGGTCTGGCTGGTCGGGAGGGAGGTCTGGCTATCTGGCTTGTTGGGAGTGAGGTCTGGCTGGCTGTCTGGCTGGTCGGGAGTGGTCTGGCTGGTCGGGAGGGAGGTCTGGCTGTCTGGCTGGGAGGGAGGTCTGGCTGGCTGGCTGGCTGGTCGGGAGTGAAGTCTGGCTGTCTGGCTGGGAGGGAGGTCTGGCTGGCTGGTCGGGAGGGGGGTCTGGCTGGCCGAGCCAGGTTCATTAAGACCGCCCGTTTGATCGTAGAACGACGACAAAATAGAAATTAATATAACAATAAAAGTTACGTGTCAAAGGCGGAGACGAACGGGATGAAAGAGAAGGCTCGCTCCCACCCACAGCCTGGCCGGTGTTGTGAGGATAAGTCTCCTTGTTGTACACCTGTGCGGGGGTCACGCCTCCCTCATGTACAGGTGTGACACGGCCACATGTTTGTCATGTGTGTATGGCCACTGTGTATATCTGGCTCCTATATATATCTCCTTGATCCCGGCGGTACGACCGTCGTGTCGGGTGTACGACCGACGACCCTAGCGTTCCAGCCGACGCGTCGGGACGATCTCTGTGGATGACAAGTGTGGTCAGATGTCATGCTGCGCTACCCCAAGGGCCGTACTGTCTTGCTCACGGGGAGAAGAGAAATGGCAACTTTGGTTAAGAATGTGTGGAGTGCGAGATGCACCGAGAAACGTAGTGAGACGTGGGTACGTTGTGTTGCCGGTCGGCCTCGCCTACAGCTCACTCACTCTCCCCCACGCCACCACTCACCTCAGTGTTCATGAGGACGATCCGTACGCCTCACACTTGCAGCTGCTCAAGGTATCATCTCCTGTATTTTTACAGGTTTATTGTCGAAATGCTTGGCACAGTGTGTGTCCGCTGTAGGGTCAGTGGCGTATGGGTGTGTGTCTGTAAGCTGGAAGACTTTATAAAACGTTGTGGCATCACACTGTGGCATGGAGGCCGGCCACGATCACCAGGGAGGCAGCAGCGGCTCCTGCTGTGTCTCGCGCCTTGCGTCATGTTAGTACGTCTGTATGACCGATTTTTATCCATGTTTGTTTATATAGCGACGCAGTGTATACTGTGTGTGTGTGTGTGTGTGTGTGTGTGTGTGTGTGTGTGTGCGCGCGTGTGTGTGTGTGTGTGTGTGTGTGTGTGTGTTTGTGTGTGTGTGTGTGCTGAAGCTACAGAGCCCACGAGGTAATATTAACGTAATTATCTTTCCTGTTGCAGGGTCCATCATGTTCCACGTGCGGCGGCGACCTGCGGACCACGGCCCCCGCAAGCGGAAGAAGAAGCCGGTGAAGGGCGTGGGTAGCGGGGGCGGGCCCGGGGGCGACGCCCACGACCACCACCGTCCCCGCGACCCACACTTCCTCCCCGACAGGCTTCCCTTCCTCATCGAGCTGGGTCCTGGTGAGTACTACCCACAACCTCTGCCTCACTCGCTGTGGTAAGCTGGCTCCTCCGCCGGCACCAGGGTCACAACCCTGGGTACAACCGCAACGTTGGTATTATCCTCTTGTTCTCACCTCCTCTCCTGTGGTGGAGAGGTGGAAGTGTGGGTGGTGTGTGTGGGGCAGCTGGCGTCAGGCGGCGGAGTGGCAGCGCACCCGTGGTGGGTGCTGGTTGTACTGGGGGATCTTGGTCTGGAGTGTGACGTTACCTGCCACTGATTGATGTGGGGGGAGGGGGCACTGGCGGAGACCGCATCACTACAGTCACCTGGACGGGCACGCGCACACTCACTCACTCACTGTACAGCAAATTAAGACACAGTAGGGAGATAGATAGATGAGAGAGAGAGAGAGAGAGAGAGAGAGAGAGAGAGAGAGAGAGAGAGAACAAGTACGGGATCCGGCAGAAGTTCGTAATGGTCCAGACATGTGAAGCCACTCTCTCAAGGAATTCATCAAGACAGGAAAAACTCTTTTGAGTACTTCTTAATGAAGCCGAGACAAACGGCATTTGTTCTTACAACAACGATCCCCCTGATTCAGGACGAAGACAGCGTCATGCACGGTGCGTCCGGAGATGAGACAGTATAATGGAATGTTAGATCACGAAGAGGCGGGTAGAAGAGTAATTATGGCTCTTGTTGAATGCGCCTCTGACTTAGGACTCCATTCTAGTAATATAGCTATCATCGCTGGGCAGGTCCAGCGTTTACTATCACAGGATCCAGCAGCTGGTCGCTGAACGGCACATAGGAGTGATCTGTCCCCGTGAACGCTCGTGTTGAGCGATCGTGTCCGGAGAGAGACACTCGCTCACTGGCTTAATCACATCGCATGCTGTCAGGTCGACACGCCCACATCGCTGGAGGACAGGAGGCACACGACCCCTTGGTAGAGGACGTGGTGGAAGTATCCTGAAATGACAAGATATATTTTGTAGGTGTGTCATGATCCCCCCCCCCCCATTTAAGTTCGGTGGAGGAATTGGGGAACTAGAGATGACTTCGAGTGTACCTCCTGTCTCGCCTCGTATGATCAGAGATCGGCTGGCTAACACGAAGGTTCGACACCCTGCACGTGTACGTCTCCCGCAGGAAGGGTTAAAATGTTGGACGGTCTCCACCACCGCAGGCCGCGTGGCATATCAGTGCTCATCATCAGACAGGTGGCTCCTCCTCCTCCTCCGCCAGGAAAAAATCTGGTTCGCAAACCATCTGAAATTACATCCAGGTTAAGACGTGCGCGCGCTCCTCCCAGTAGTGCGAAGAAAACGGGTTCCTCATCTCAAGTGTGGACATCCAGAGGCGCACAGCCCTTGAAGTGTTTCGGCTTAAGATCAAGTGTGTGTTTGTAGGAAGCCATGCAGATGTCTGTACCCCCGCCATAGGGAAGGTCTGGTATGTAGTAAGCTTGTAAATGTCCCAGCACAGATTCATGACTAAATTGGGATCGCAAAGCAGAGTCGTCTGCTGTGTTGTGCTTCTACAATCTTTCTCATCTCATGTTTGTGCCTCAGTTGACATTCTTGTGATCTTCAGATCATGTCATTCTTCATTATACCTCTTTATTTTGTTTATTTTATGTATTGAAAGGTTAGTTGTCCAATCATTTCTTTCTCACGCTGTATTTTGACACTTCAAACATGACTTCAGTTTATTGCAGTGTAACATTTGACCCTTGTTGACCCGAAGGCGGGCTTCCCCTGGTCATTAGGTAGGTCAGCTGGTTGGGTTCCTCAAGATTTACTTTCCTTGGGTTCAGATAAATTGGACCAGATTGAAAAGTCACTTTTTACAAACTTGGCAAAGAACTCTGATACAGTGGGCCCTCGACTCCATTACTGATGATTGCGGCACTGCCACCAACTCCTGCCCTCACCATCCCTGCCACCGACCTCTGCCCTCACCACCACTGCCACCAGCTTCTGCCCTCACCACCACCACCACTGCCATCACCCTCTGCCTTGGCCACCACTGCCACCAGACAGGGCTTTTACGCCCACTCATTCTTCATAAATTAGTTTGACCTCGATCTGGTCTTTTATATTGGGTAAAGTTTATTACGAGTCCCCGCATGATTCTCTCCCAACCTTTGTTTCAGATACCCCTCTCCGCGTCCGCTCCCCGGCTCTCTTTCTCCCCACCACAAATTAGTTGACTCCACTCTAGACTGTGACAACAATTGGATGTGCCTTGTTTGCGCGGGTGGGCAGGAGGGTTGGGTCTGTGTTGGCAGGTGGGTGGCGGGGCTGGGTTTGGTTTTTGTTGGCAGATAGGTGGCAGGATTGGGCCCCAGGTGGTTGGCAAGGTTGGGGTTGTGGTGGAGGGTAGGTCGGGGAACTGTGTTGGAAGGTGAGTTGTAGGGCTGGGACTGTTGGCAGGTAGGTGATGGTACTGGAACTGTGCTGGCAGGTAGATGGTGGTACTGGGACTTTGTTGGCAGGTGGTGAGTGGTACTGGAACTGTGCTAACAGGTGGGTAGTGGTGCTGGAATTGTGTTGGCAGGTGGATAGTGGGGCTGGAGCGTTTTTAGCAGGTGGGTGGTGTGTAGGTGGGGTCGTGATTGGATGGAGGTTGTGTAGGAGGATGGTGGGTCCTGGAGCAGGTGTGGGCGAGGCATGGTGTGTGAGGGAGGGTAGGGCAGGATGAGTGGCCATGATCTGTGCTTGATAGGCCGGGTCACGAGCCACAGGCAGGGGTGGTGCCCTCCCACACCACCAGCCTCACTCGTTCTCTTGCCAGCTTGGTAACACTTACTCCCTACACGGGAACCTGCAGCCCCTCTCACCTTTGGCTGGGGCTCTGCCTGCGCTCCGTAA
The DNA here is from genome assembly GCF_036320965.1 of Panulirus ornatus. Classification (NCBI taxonomy): domain Eukaryota; kingdom Metazoa; phylum Arthropoda; class Malacostraca; order Decapoda; family Palinuridae; genus Panulirus; species Panulirus ornatus. Next base: position 58,139,961 of record NC_092242.1, read on the forward strand.
CTCTCTGGTTGGCACGTTATCGCATTCTGCGCGAGCGTTGTCTGTGGTCCACATCTGCCACACATATCCCCATCCGGAACACTAACCACATGAGAGGTGGTAACTCGTGAAAGAAATGAGCCGGGTCTCAGATTTCTTCTGTAGGACGATGAGTGTCGAGGTAGCGGACGAAGACCTGGGAATGAGGTGAGGCTTGAGAATGCGTTGGAAGCTGTTGAAGTCGCGGCAAACTTTTTAACGTGCGATAGAGATGAGAATGGTCGCGGACGATCCAGTAGTAAGCGGACTGGTGTGGATGGCTGTATGGTAGATGCCTCACGTAGCGCGTGAAGGCTTGCCTGCCCCTCCAGAGCTTGGCCTGGGACGAAGCTTGTACATTGTGTCTCTGATCAGTCAGGTTGTTGTAGGCCGCGGACTGGAGGTGCACGTACCGTTCTCCGGGCGTCGAATTTCGCCTGCAAAAGGTTACGTCATGAGTGAAAACTCACCATTGTCGAGGCTGTATCACTGGGAGTGCAGTCTCGTCTAAGAGTTCCCAATTCAAAAGGAGTCCACATTTCCCCGCTTCAGGAAATAGCTCTTCAATAAGCTTCAGGAACCTCTGGAGAGAGGTATGGCGAGTTACAATATGACTCTCGGAAGTTGGGCTAATATTTTTAGCTGCGTCTGGTACGCCTGGTTGGTATGATTCGGGTGAGCAAGTGGTCTGGCCTGGGTGGACCATAACACTTTTGATGGTAATGTGTTGTGATCTGTACAGTCTCGGCTTCTGATACTGACGTTGTTGTAAGTGATTGTTATATGTATGTTTTATGTGATTGTTGTATGTATGTTTTATGTGATTGTTGTATGTTGTATGTGATTCAGTTTACCATAACGTGTTGTAGAAGTTGTTGATTTTGCCTAGTCGTCCTTGCCTGTGGTGCTGAGTGGAAATTCATTTCGAGTTATGGTTTGGGACCACGCTGTCCGGGATATCCCATGTACAGGTTGTACCTGCCTCACCTCCGATCGGAGTAAACCAGACTGCTGTCTCTGGTTCCCAGTAGCTCGGAGTAAACCAGACTGCTGTCTCTGGTTCCCAGTAGCTTTTAGAATTTTGTGTGTCACCGTGGGGGTCTGTGAATGACCTTGGCATATAGTCCGAGTCGAGGAATCGTCCACCTTGAAGCATAAGCCCACATCATTATTCTGGTCTGGTGGGTGTACGTAGGTGATCACTATCAACTGTCTTCCGTCGTCTGAAGGTAGCAGTATTGATGAGCTCCCGCCGTCTTCCCTGGAAAGGCAACACCTGCTCCATTGTGCTACGGCTGAGGGAGGAGGGTAAGGTCATCACACACACACACACACACACACACACACACACACACACACACACACACAATTACTTCCGGGTCTTGTGCTGTACTTTTTCCCCCATTGTGGTGACGTTGGTTGGCTTCCGGTATTGTCAGCTGGGTGTTCTTTTCCCCTACTCTCTCTCTCTCTCTCTCTCTCTCTCTCTCTCTCTCTCTCTCTCTCTCTCTCTCTCGTAACGAAGCAGCCGAGACTTTGGCTATGGTAAACTACTTTTTTTCTTCATGTATTTTCACTATACAACTTGCTCGATGGCCGTCCGCGTTGTAGAGTCAAATGTTTTTGTACTGAAAGTATGTAGTACTTATTTTGTTACCATCTGTCGTTAATGATAGGAAGATGTTTTTGTTACCATCTATAATGAATGATAGGAAGATGTTTTGTTACCATCTATAATGAATGATAGGAAGATGTTTTGTTACCATCTATAATGAATGATAGGAAGATGTTTTGTTACCATCTATAATGAATGATAGGAAGATGTTTTGTTACCATCTGTAATGAATGATAGGAAGATGTTTTGTTACCATCTATAATGATAGGAAGATGTTTTGTTACCATCTATAATGATAGGAAGATGTTTTGTTACCATCTATAATGAATGATAGGAAGATGTTTTGTTACCATCTATAATGATAGGAAGATGTTTTGTTACCATCTATAATGATAGGAAGATGTTTTGTTACCATCTATAATGAATGATAGGAAGATGTTTTGTTACCATCTATAATGATAGGAAGATGTTTTGTTACCATCTATAATGATAGGAAGATGTTTTGTTACCATCTATAATGAATGATAGGAAGATGTTTTGTTACCATCTATAATGATAGGAAGATGTTTTGTTACCATCTATAATGATAGGAAGATGTTTTGTTACCATCTATAATGAATTATACGAAGATGTGTCGACTTTCATATCAACTGTGAGTATATGAAAGAGTAGAGGTGCAGGCACCGCCCCCCTGGGGTAAAGCACTTAGCAGAGGAGGCATCATCAGTCGCTTGGGTTAATGCGGTCGTTGGGTGATCTGTTCGTTGGGAAGTTGTAGCTCCTCCGTGTTTCTGCTCCAGCAGTCATCCCGTCTGGCGCATCATGTCCGTTTATCAAACCACAGTTGTATTTGCTCTGGTGTGCCTCTGTTGTTATCTCGTGTGGTCGAGCAGCTTTTGTCTATGATGACAGAAGGTGTTACGTGAAATTCTCGTCAACAGGTGTGGGTGCAGTGTAAACATATGATATACATGGCTTGACCGTCTTTTTTTTTTATGTTAGCTGAGATGATACGGACAACTGAGGCCGTAATTAAGGCCATATCATTAATTATATATATATATATATATATATGTATATATATATATATATATATATATATATATATATATATGATGAACAGCTGGGTTGACTGTGGATCGACTGCCCGCAACCAGGATTCGAACCTATACGCTCGACCCTGGGCGGCCCGTGAACGCGTCACGGTTAGGAACGCTATACACTGCACCATGGAGGTCTGTTGAGCATATCCAGATAATCCGGTCTGAACCAGGACTTTTTTTTCCGTGCAGATTATGGGAATTTGTCGAAGCGGAGGGTCAGGGAGCACTCGGACAACAGCCAATTAGGAGGGAGAGGGAGGGGAGAGATTACCCTGGAAGTAGAGGAGAGGATGGGGAGGCAGGGAGATAACAAGCGTCTCTCACAAGTGGGGAGAACACGGCCGCCCGACGACCACAACCCACCCACCTCACCCACCTTACCTTATCTATGAGATGGTTCGGTGGTTCTCTCCCTCTCCCACAGTTCGGTCTGGGACCAAGCTGCGGGCCGTGTCTGTCCCTTCACTCCTCGCTGAGGCTGCTGGAGGCCCCGCGGTGTTTGTGCTACGTCACCACCCCCGTATCCTGGCTCGTCTGACGCTCTTTGTGTATCATTAACCCGACACTTTTCAGATTTCATGACTGAGCTCAAGTCCATAGTTAGTGTAATGGTTGCAGCCATCATATTAAACAATAGTAGACCCTTTTTGCTTTTTGGTTTCAAGTGGTATTATTTTTCAGTGTACCACGCCTGTAGTGCCAGTGGGGAACTGTTTTTTGAGTGTAGGTTAGGAACGTTGCCTTCCATGTAAATGATTTGATCCCAAAAAGTCAAGTCAACTTACATACTATTAGGACCTTGGTAAACCTGTGATGTTCACTGTCTGTGATTGTGGTCGATTTCTTTCATTTTTCGAGGAATTGCTTTGTTTTCCTGCGTTACACAATACTTTAGGTGCGTAGTAAGGGCAGATGATAGGAGACTCGATGGTCCATAACGATTATCTGTTGTCCGAGTATTGAAATCGTAGTTGAAACACGATAGTGAAGTACAAGGCACCTTCCCCATCCATCCACCTTTCCCTCCGGTTCGTTCGCTGGCAGGAGGAAGATGTGTGAAGAAAGAAAATACTGTGCAATATGGGAGATACATACCGCCGTGGGAGATTAATAGGAAAGTTTAAACTAGAAAAAGTTGCACTAGCCAAACATTTTGTCTGTGGATGTTTTTTGAAAAGAAAATAAAGGCATGATGAATAGTAAACTGGATTATTTATAGATAACAGAGATCATTGAATTGTTTGTCCAGCCTTGATGTGAAGGTATCAGTAGTCTTCGCATGTACCACATCGGGAGGTAGGATGTGTGGACGCTCAGCCACTGTACACGTGGAGCAATCTGCTAACATTGATCTGGTGCCTCTTTTCTTGATCTTCATATCGTTATTTCTGGATATTGAATCCCTGGCTGAAGTTTATTATTTTGAAGATGATCACATCATCATCTCGAAGTTTACTCTTGTAAAGAGAATGATTTTAGGTCTTGTGAGTCGTTCCTCACGCCGTTTATTTCTGAGTGGAGGGATTAGTTTGGTTGGTAGGTTTAAAGTTCTCTGTCGTGTTTCTGTATCTTACAATGTATGTACTGAATATTCCAAAATGCGGTCTATCCTGGTCAGTATGAAAGGTGAGGATCGTATACTTTGATTTGAAGATTATTCTTAGCAGTTAGATATTTGTTTACCTTCTCTAAGGTCATAATTGGTAATCGCTTCAAGGTCCTTTTTTTTCCCCCTCTCTCACCTTCTACTAGTGGTGGTTTACTAGGGGATAGGGGAGCAACTTGGAGCAACGGACTCATTCCTCTTGTAACACTGGCTGATGCGATGCGCCGGCCACAAGGTCTCGGGAATTTCTTCTGTGTTCTTATCTCTCTCGCCAGCAACAGTGGGATGTTGAGGTTACGCTAGGCCAGCAGAATATTCCTCTTGCTAGTTATGGAAACAGGAAGCCCAAGCCTCACCAAAGACTGCTGCAGGGCCGATGCTCCAATGTCCAGAAGGATGCCTGGAAACAGTGTGGAGTGGTAGTATATTGATTGGTTCAGCGGGTGGGATGGCCCGTGGCTGATGGACGAGGAAGAGTGTGTATGGCTGTAGGTGTGAGGATGACCAGGGGTATATACTGGAGGGGAGGGAGAGAGGAGGAGGAGGAGACAACAACCATATGCGGGTATATAGAGAGGGAACGTTTGGAGACACGGGGGAAGAGTGAGGGATGGAAAGTGATGTAAATTAAGATAGTAGTTGAATTAAGTGGAGGGGAAGGAAGGTGTGCGGTAGTGGGAAGCGAAATGGAAGGGAGAGTGGAGGATGGCACGAAGGAAGGGAGACGGAGGAAAAGGCGGGTGATGTGGAGGGAGGGTAAGGAGTGCACTAAGGGAGAGTAGAGTGTTGAAGAGGAGTGAAGTAGAATGATGTAAGGGGAGAGGGAAAGGTGTGGCGAAAGCAGGGTAGGGTTGCGGGGGAGAGAGAGAGAGAGAGAGAGAGAGAGAGAGAGAGAGAGAGAGAGAGAGAGGTATATAGAGAGAGATCAGGAGGAGAGAAGGCTGCCGTTGATGAAGCTATTAACCTGTCGTGATCAGGTTATTGATCGAAGTTGCCACAAGTTTTCATAGAGGAGGATGGGTCCGGACGGCTGGAGCTCCTCTGCTGCGACGGTACGGAAGTAGACCATAAGTGTGTGGTTATGGCACTGTCTTTTTCCCCCGTGTGGCACCCCCCCCTACCTCTCTCTCTCTCTCTCTCTCTCTCTCTCTCTCTCTCTCTCTCTCTCTCTCTCTCTCTCTCTCTCTCCCCTGATGATGATGATGATGATGATGACGAGGGTACCTGACTCGAAAATGAGAGAGGGTCAGCAGACGACGCCTGGGGTTCACAGGTGACAAGGGGAGGGGGCTTTAGTGCCCGCCCCGCTCGATGGTGGGGATGACAGGGTTGTCGAGGATGGTTAATGATGAGGCTGACACGGCCGGTGAAGGCTGTAGCGACGGAAAATTGGTTTCGATAATTGGATAGATGATTGGATGGCAATTCCCGGGTAATATCTGTAGTGTCGACGGGCGGCGTCACGGTCGGCGGCCCGGCAGGAGGTGCAACAGGAGGGACGTGTTGTCTTGTCCGCCGGCTGGCTGGCTGGCCTAGCTGGAGCTCCAGCCCCGGACGGACAGCAGACGACCCCATGTTGATGGTGGTGGCCACACACACACTCACTCACTAGCGCAGGGTGTGTGATTTTGCTGGAGGCTCACGAGATCTTGTTTTCTGGTTTTTGTCACCACACATGTATGTCCTATGTTCACTTTTTCTTTATCCTTGAAATGCACGAGACTGTTTCGGGCGAGTGAACACTGCCCATCTACAGTCGAATTGATTATAGCTAATGCAACACAAAGTGATTATAGCTAATACTACACAAAGTGATTATAACTAATACAACACAAAGTGATTATAACTAATACAACAGAAATTCATTTTAGCATACAATACAAAGTGATTATAACTAGTAAAACGCAAAGTGATAGAACTAATACTACACAAAGTGATTATAACGTACAACAAATTGATGATAACACAAAGTGATTATAACTAATACAACACAAATTTATTATAACTAATACAACACAAATTTATTATAACTAATACAACACAAAGTGATTATAACGTACAAATTGATTATAACAACACAAATTTATTATAGCTAATACAACACAAATTTATTATAACTGATACAACACAAAGTGATTATAACGTACAAATTGATTATAACAACACAAAGTGATTATAACTAATACAACACAAATTTATTATAATTAATACGACACACGGTACGAACGACGTTTTGAAATGTTGCCGATGAGAGCTGTGACGTAGACGACATGCTGACTGTGACCCCGAGCTCTCTCGTAGTTCATTCGTCCACCACCCATCATCATATTATCCACTTCCCTCCCTCATTGGTAACAACACTTCAAGATATGATTCATACCTGCTTTGTTCGCTGTACTGCGTTGTGTTATTCATGATCAATTTGCCTGAAGATGGGCGGTGTTCGTGTGCCCGCTACGCCTCGCGTATTTTCAAGAATAAAGGAAAAGTGGAGTCTAGGACATTTTCTTCACACTTAAGCTGATGAAGCAAAACGTGTGGTGAGAAAGATTGAAAACCACAACAGTAAGCTTTGGGCATTAGATATGCATGGGTCAAAATCACGTGGAATTTGAATTTGTACGCGAATTTCAAATCTGGTTGCAGACCAGCAGGAGCTGAGGGGTGAGGCAGGCAGGCTGGAGGACGCCAGGGGGCGACACCACACAGGTTAATACGCCATACAAAACACTAACGTTAATACGCCATACAATTCTTACATTTGTTTTTTCAAGACGTTTTTATATGTACACCCTCGTAACCTTCGTTATAACGGGGGAAGAATATACAGCGTCCTTAGTTACTGAAGTTGAGGCCAGTAGTGAGTCGAGAAAATGGTGTCTTGTAACGAAATGACTAAAACTCCGACCGTCATCGTAAGATAATGGCGACTGTCATCGTAAGATAATGGTAAGAGTCGTATTATACTCGTACTCGATCCATATTTCTATGAAACGTTTTGGGAACGAGACTCAGTATGGCGCGAGTGTTGACTTGGCTCTCCGTGGCTGTAGTGTTGACGATGGATTGTCTTGCAAGACAAACAAGTGGCGGGCTGGGATGGCGCTAAAGTTATACCTGCAACACCTGGGCGTACAAGTGCCACCAACACAAACACCAACACAGCCAGGGTCGTCCGCTATATGATGGCTGGTAATAATTAGTGTAATGTTGATGGCGTGTGATGCCTTATGTAAATGCTGTGCCGAAAGTCGGTCCATGTTGTGTACATGGCGCCAGCGGTAGTGTGTATTATTCACTGATGTGTCTTGCGTACACCGTACGAGGATGTTGGAGGCCTTCTACCCCCACAGCTGGGTCTGGGACCCAGCTGTCGCCTTGTTTCACGTTCTAGTCTGGGTATAGTAATAATAGTGGATGTTGTTGCAAACAATTTGTTATTGATAACATTGATTAGTAACGTCATTAGTCTATTCTTTTTATAGGAGTGGTGACGTAGAGTTGGTATATTACTAGTGCTAATATTATCTACGAGTCAACGAACGACAGAGACTGGGTTGATATTGGAGAAGTGTGCAGCAGGAGCCAAGGGTTGATATTGGAGAAGTGTGCTGCAGGAGCCAACATGACGCCATACAACTCTTTCGTGTAGTGATCACATCGTCAGGGGAGGTACAAGAATGAGATAGAAGACGTAGAGCAGTCGGTTGATATACAAGGTAGAGACGTAGCTAAGACGCCATTGATAAGTTAGCGTTACGGGATGGTGGTACCATGTCCGGGTTCTGGCCAGACCCCGAACACCACCAATCGGTAAACAGTTGTTTACCACTGGCGTCTTAGCTACGTCTCTCCTCGTATATCAACTGACTGTTCTGCGTCTTCTATCTCATTCTTGTATCTACCCTGACGATGTGATAATTACACGAAATTGCACTTGGGAACTTATCGTGTTTCATTTCCCTCGTGGGTATCAGCAAATACAAGATCACGCACACCACTGTGACCTCTTGCAATATATATATATATATATATATATATATATATATATATATATATATATATATATATATATATATATATTGCTGATCAAATAATTTCAGGTCATGAGAAGGCTGTAAATGGTATTGCTATGCTCCACATAATGTGATCGAGATGGAAGAGGCCAGGGTTCTTCACATGACCGATATTACCTTCGGTTGTGTGCGGGGGGACTCACACGTGTTAGCCCAGCACGTGTCTCACTCGTCCTAAAGTTGATTGTCAGACTTGCGTTAAAGATGCCGGATTAAACTTGTGGATCGTCGTCGACCTTGGAGCAGCTTCGTGGTGGACAAGCTCGATGGGAACATTATCATGAATATTGGACGAGTGGGAGTTTAGCCAAATGAGTATGTGTGTGTGTGTGGGTAGGTACCATTAACCACGGATCGTCTAGGTGCAGCCAGTAATGTGTATTGATCAGGGTGGTGGAGGTTGGCAGGGAGTGAATGCTGTTGTACTGAACGCTGTGTAGCCAGGCAGTGTTCGTGTTCGTCGTCGTAATCTGAGGTTACCTCACGGGACAGGCTTGGACCGGGTCCCTCTGAACAACACTGCAAGACGCGACCAACTCAGGCCGCTGTGGCAGTCATCTGCTCTCTCTCTCTCTCTCTCGAAAGCTTATGCACTGTGTCCTCACGGGCTGCCGCTTGGGTGAAACACAAGGTATTCGTGAGAAGATTGAAAGAGTTTGATGCTTCCAACACAGTTACTGTGAGGCAACATCTCTGTTGCGTTGTTTGAGCTTTGAAAGTCGCGTCGGGAGTTATATACCTATGGGACTTAAGTTCTCCATCATTCGGCAAATATCAAAACCAGGCAGAAGAAATAACTTAAGACTTTATCTCTAGCAAAGGAAAGCGGACGTAATGTATGTGACATCATCGTCTCAAACACCCTGTGTAGAGAAATGTTGGCCATAACATTAACACGTACACAGGCTTTGTAGTACCTCCCTCTCTCGTGCCTGGTGGGCTGTTGGGTATGGTTATGGCCTTGGAAGGCACTCAGCCAGCACCCATATTCCCCCCTCCAATACACCATTCCAGAACTCAGCCTTGGAAATGTGGTCAGAAATCCCATTTCGTAACTATATGGGTTGAGATTTTCCCCCTGGCAGTTTTTATGTATGGGCAAAGGAAATGAATTACACGGAACGGTTGAAACCACTGTGTCTGTATTCCCTGGAGTGCAGACAGGGGAGGTATATCATCATGTGTACCTGGAAAATATCCTACAAGATATGTTTTTCAACTTACACACGAAAGTAATATCCTACTGACACGACAGGCGTGGAAGACTTATGGGTTACTGTCATTGAATTCCATGGTCATTTGAGAGATTTGAAAGTGTCCTGGACAAGTATTTACTAAGTGTAGCAGCGAACTGTGGAGGTTAAGTGGGGCTGCGGGCTGCGGCCTCGAACAAGCTGGTCTAACAGTGACCCAGCCCAGTATCCTGGGTCGAGCCAGGGATGTGGAGATAGAAGACCATCGAAAACTTCACCAGGGGTACACCAGTTATACACCACGCACACCAGGTGTACACCACGTACACCAGGTATACACCACGTACACCAGGTATACACCACGTACACCAGGTATACACCAAGTACACCAGGTATACACTAAGTACACCAGTTATGCTCCAGGTGCATTTGATATACGCCAGGTACACTGGGTATACAACAGGTACACCAGTCATACGCCACGTTCCTACGCCAGGTGTACACCAGGCACAACCTTTCCCCAGGAACCTCACTTAACTATTAATCCGAGATTAGTAGATAGATAAGATTGTCAAGTAGATAGCACAGGTTGGGAGGTGTCACTTGGCCAGGGTTGGGTGATCGTACCGCACCATACGTATACCAGCCCACGAATCGTCAGGACTCTCCCTCCACCTCCACATCTCCACAAGGGATCGAAATCATATGTTGATTCTGTAATCAGATAAGATGTGGTATGCTATGGCCTGCGGGCCCTGCGTTCCCTCCCCTGGTTGCCTCTTAGTGTTATTAAATACCTGAAAGTCTTGGGTTGGCGATGTTTCGCTCGGGATTTTTACTGTTTTCTCGTACCCACAGTTGCGGCAAAAATCAAAATTCAGTATCTCGTGTTGTAGTTATGACAACGTCTGACTTGGTTGTATTTGATGAATGCCTTCCGTGCCTTTGGTGCAAGGGGGAACTATTGCTTCTTATGTGTAAATGTTGATATATCTCTCCTCAGTGTGTGGCCAAGAAAATACTTTCTGATTTCAGTGGATGTCTGTGGTTATCATTTTCTTTTTCCACGTCCCAGTGGATGCCGTATTTTGATTTTCCTACCTTCAAACTGCAAGTTCGTCCGTCGTATAGAACACTGTTGCCATACAGCAGAGTTATGTAGTGGAGACGTTAAGAGCTTTGATCTCATGATGGCTTTCGCTGCTTCTCTCGTCTTGAAGAGTCGCACGGTCCGTCCCGCCGTCTTGTCTTCCCTGAGGCAGCGAGCGGGTGTCCTTCAGAGGTTTGACGGAGGTGACGTCATCTGATATGATCCTCCAGAACTTTTCTGGTGGATGTTCTTTATGTCAAGTATTATGTGCGATGGAACTTTACCTCCTTCGTAATGGAACTTTACCCCCCACATAATGGAACGTCACCTCTAACGTAATGGAACTTTACCTCTTACGTAATGGAACTTTACCTCCGTAATGGAACTTTACCTCCCACATAATGGAACTTTACCTCTTACGTAATGGAACTTTACCTCTTACGTAATGAAACTTTACCTCCTTCGTAATGGAACTTTACCTCCCGCAAAATGGAACTTCACCTCTAACGTAATGGAACTTTACCTTCTACTGAATGGAACTTTACCTCCAACTTAATAGAACTTTACCTCCTACGTAATGGAGCTTGTTGAAAAGCTCTTTACTCTCGTGAAGTTACCCACTTTGGTTCCTGGCCTGCGTTTAAAGCATTTTATCGAAGTCTCAAAAAAATCAATATGGTAATGGTTCGAGCCCCGGAGAGTTCTCAGGAGCCGGCGTGTTGCGTCGCGTTGCTGTTACGGTAATCACGGAGCGGAGGTGCGGCAGGCGAGCCTGGCTTGTGACCTGGAGTTAAGGTTTTTGAGCCGACTGTGTGGGTGTGTGGGAGTGTGTCAGCCGCTGTGGAGGGCATCACCACACAGCCGCCAGGCAGGGATACACTCGCCTCGCTCTCTGTGTTGTCGTCTTGTAGAATGTACTTCAACTTCTATATTTCTGAGGTGTTAGGTTTGTAGTATTAAACAGGATAGGCGATTAGTGGAGGAAAAAAAGAAATGGGACAGACTGTAAGAAGAGTGTGAGGGAGCGTGAGGATGAGGTAGATGATAGAAACTATGGTAGATTTGGGTAGATGGGATGTAAGGATGATATGATAAGGCGGGTGGTGAAAGGGGAGAGGCACGGAGCTTGTGTGGGTCCTGAAGTGAGCTACAGGATTCTCTGCCACACAGTATAGATTTTTGTTTATTGACTTGCTCGGGCTGCCAGCTGTGCACGCTCAAGAACACAAATCATTATTGAATGTTGGTAAGTGAACATCGCCTCTCTCTCTCTCTCTCTCTCTCTCTCTCTCTCTCTCTCTCTCTCTCTCTCTCTCTCTCTCTCTGTCTCTGTCTCAGCCGCTGGTTCTAGACCCTGTTGTCGAGTCAGTGTGGTGGTTGAAGGTGGTTTGAGCGGAGTAACTGGGTAGAGTGATCAGTAACGTGACGACGGTGGTGTACCTCTGTGCATACAAGTGCCGCTTCCTGCGTGACCTTAGGAGTAGCGTTATTGTGTGGGGCGATGTCTACACCTGGTGGACAGAGCGCAGTTCGTGTGGGTGAACAGTGTACAGTTCCCTCATGACGGAACCATTGTGGTGGGGAGTGTAGTAGATGGGAGGAGGAGGAGGAGGTGGACGATACCGGCAAGTGCCTCTTGACTGTAGTGGAATTATCGACCAATGGCGGGACCATCAGTTGTGTCATCATTGTTGGTGTGGCTGCCACACAGCCCCCAAGGGTAGTGGTGGTGGTGGTTTTCGCCAGCCGCCTGGTTGGCTGGCTGGCTGACCCACTGCCGCTGCTATTGTATTCGCTGGCTGTATAGTTCTCGCGGTGAGCCTCCACCGCGGGAGTCGCCGTCAAGGCCAGAGGCGTCTGTAGAAAGGCAAGGCGATGTCGTACGTGTGCTGGGGTTATCTGTGTGAGGTGTTGTACTGCTGTGTGCAGACGCCACACCACTCGCCTCTGGTACCCACATCCACACACCTGCCTTAAACCTTGGTGCAGCAGGTGATGTCTGCAGGAAACACGTGATGAAATATTACGAGATTTAAGAGGAATATTTTTGTTTTGTTTATCAGTTAATATACGTTCCTCTCAACGGATGAGAGGCATGTCAGTGAGGTTCCTCACATCAGAGGGTAATGTTAGTTCCCCAGCAGCTCCCTGGTGTACAGTACGACGGGTTTGGGTGGTGATGGGCGACACGGTCTGTGTTGACCCCGTTACTGGGTCATAGATCTTCGAGCAGTCTGAACGAACCAGCGTTATCAAGTCTACGGTGACGACCTCTCCATTTTCATTTGTACCGTTTTCCGAAGGTAATCATGAATAATTGCATATTTGTATTTTGTTGTGATATTTGTTTTTCGTAGCAGATTGTAATGTTTTATATACCAACAGTATTACCGTATGTGTGTTTGTGTGTGTGTGTGTAGAGGAGGCTGGTGGAGGGAGCCAGGTGGTGGGTGGATAGGAAGCGGGCTGGTGTAGGGGTTTGGAGAGGCACGTGTCTTCCTCACACTGTTGTGTCTGTCGACGGCGTTAGAGTGGATGTGGTTGGGGCTGGTGTCGGAGTGTCACCAGGTAACGCCAGTAATGGCCATGCTGGGTTCTGGCCGCCCCTGGACATGTGTAGCACCAGCACGTTGGTGTTAGTCTCGTAGTGATGAGAGGAAGGACATGGCACTTGGCAACACACCATCAAGTGCTGCAAAAGGATGTTGCCAACACGGGCGTATCCAAGGTAAGGGTGAGGGATAGAGGGGTGATCTGCCCTCCATGCGCCATAGATTATACAATACACTCGCTGAATGATGATGATGATGATGATGATGATGATGGATACATTTTCAGAGGTGTTCTAACCCTTCTCATCTCTCGAAAGTTTGTTAGATTAAACAGAAGAACAAATGAAACAAACATGTCCGTCTCATCACACTGATTAATCTGGGTACGTTTGATCCCCGTCTCTTTAACGAAAATTCGTCGCAGTTTTCCCTCTTGCCTTTGACGGCTCCGTAATTCCACCTCTTGACTCAGTGAACATCCTTGGTACTGCTGTAACATCCACTCTTTTCTGGAAACCCCACGTTACGGGAATTGCTAAGTCTGCCTCTAAGAAACCGGGAGTCTTGTTTTCATCCGAGCAGTTGCTCCGTTTATACAAAGGATTGATTCGCCCCCGTATGGAGTACTGCTCTCACAGTTGAGGTGGTTCTAGCTCTGCAACAGTAGTTGAATTTAAAGCTCTTCGACTTATAAACTCTCCCAGGCTAATTTCCACACTTGACCCTCGTGCCCTACGCCGCAGTGTTGGTTCACTTTCCCTCTTCTATAGGTATTACTTTGGATTTTGCTCCCGAGAATTGGTTGCTTGCGTGCCCCCCACCACTAGCTAGACTATGCAGGACTGGGCAAGCTGCTGCGTCAGATGATTACTTTGTGGTGGTTGGCAGCAGCTCGAGGGTGGGCCGTTTTGATAACTGTTTCTTTCCCTACACCTCGAAGCTTTGGAACGCTCTACCCTCTCATGTCTTTCCCAGTTATGACCTGTCTCATTTTAAGATAGGTTTTTCACTTCCTCCACAATTCGTAAATATTTGTCCTTGTCTATTTTTTTTTCTTTCGTTAAACTTCTTATATTTCAGTATGGCCAGGCCTTGATAGTGTGCTTTTGTCCGTGACTGGAGACTCCGTTGAAGGAAAAGGAGATTTTATGTATTTCATAATAATTACTGATAGCTTTTTCATGTTGTCATACATCAAACTAGTTTTCATTAAGAAATAGTCGCCAGTCTCTTTGTAGAATATCTTCTCTACAACAGCTGTGATCCATTTTACGAGAACGATTAGCTTTAACATTCCAGGAACCCAGAAAGCATTATAAAGTTCTCTTCAGATGTATTGTCTTATATACCACTGTTGTTCTCAGCTTCTCATCATTATCATGGCGTAGTAGCATGATCCCCTTCACACACACACACACACACACACACACACACACACACACACACACACACACACTGCCTTGACCAGATCGTGGATGCGGTTACCAGGCGGAACTGGTAAAGTTGGCCACTGGGTGAGTGTGGTCACTACTGTAGTGTTGACCGTGGCGGTGGCTGGGCTCCGTCAGCTGATCTTATCGCTGTCGTCTGCACCATCAGCCACACCGAGCCCCACGAGGCAGATAGTTTGGGATGGACGGCGGGATGGGATAGATGGACCTGTGGGAAGGAAGCATAGACGAAGAGAGGAAACGCATGTAGCAAGATGGAGGAAAGGATGGAGACAGTGAAGGAGGAACGGGAGATAACAGAGATAATGAGGGTAGAGGGAGGTAACCAACGGGACAAGGGAGAGAGGGATGGTTGTATATGGGGGAGACACCGTGTTTGGTGTGGTCTTCGAGGGTCCTCTGTCCACACAGCCCAGGCTGGGGGCCCAGGCTGCTGGGTTGGGTCGTTGGTAGATCATGCTGTTGGAAGCCGCTGCCCCGCAGTCCCACATAGCCCACACACCTTGGCTGGTATGGTACACTTTTTTTTTTTTTTTAGTGATTTGTCCAGTTCATTCAACGTGAACGTCTCTTCTTTGTATCCCACGATGTTTCTAATGATACCAGGCAAGGTGTTGAGGAGTCTTGGGCAACGAATGTTTAAGGTGTTGTCTCTCTTTAGGTGCATGTCGCACCTTTGGATTTCAGAGGTAGTATTTTACCGAGTCTTCTACGCCTGTCTTGCCTGCAGAACGTCATTTCCCAGTGTAAGTTGGAGACCGAGCCCTCCAGGATTTTCCATGTATAGATGATTGTATAACTCTCTCTCGTCAGCGCTCCAGGGAATATAACTTGGATGATTTCAGGCATTCCCTGTAATTCAGTCCCCTTACCACGTTAATATGGGCCGTGAAGGATCTCTGAACCCATTCGAATTCTGCTGTGATGTTTGAGAACAACAGTATCGTATTCGTGAGAGAAGTTGCGCCTTGAGGAGTATTATCAATTGTTTTTCCCATTCCTTGTAAACAGGCGGGTGAAGGAATGTGCTGAGAAGAAGGTTGGGGACAGACACGTGCATGTGAAGGGAGGAGGCGGGGGAGGGGAAGATGGGGAGCAGACACGTGCAGTAAGGTTGACCTTTGAGTGAGACTTAATGACAGAAGCAGCGAGGGGGGGGAACAGATCTCTCTCTCTCTCTCTCTCTCTCTCTCTCTCTCTCTCTCTCTCTCTCTCTCTCTCTCTCTCTCTCTCTCTCTCCCCAGACGTAACGCAGAACAGACCGTGATAGGCGGGAACGTCCTAGTGACAGGTGAGTGAAGATGACCAGTTGACGTCGTGAGAGAAGACGAGTGAACGAATAAGTAACTACGGAAGTTGAAAGAAAGTCGCTCTGTGATGAATGGAGAGAGAGAGAGAGAGAGAGAGAGAGAGAGAGAGAGAGAGAGAGAGAGAGAGAGAGAGAGAGAGGAAAGAATTCCAAGGAGGGTAATGGCAGAGGTGAAGTGGAAGGAGTGAAGATATTATACTCCGGTTGAAGCCTTGCCAAGTGTACTTAGTCGCTTTCATCCTCACTCCTGGCCAGACACAGCCATCAACGTATTTAACCCTGAACCTTTTTATCCCGACCAACTTGACGTCATAAGAATAAAAAACCAAGAAGTCTTCCGCTGAATGAAACTTGAAATATACAAGAGCGTTTATGATAGAGCGGTGGGAACTTTTGGAGAAGCCTGGAGGAGGCACCTGACCCCCGGTGGAAAACGTTTGGAGAAGCCTGGAGGAGGCAGCTGACCCCCGGTTGAAAACGTTTGGAGAAGCCTGGAGGAGGCAGCTGACCCCCGGTGGAAAACGTTTGGAGAAGCCTGGAGGAGGCACCTGACCGCTGGTGGAAAACGTTTGGAGAAGACTGGAAGGTGCTCGGTTGGCGGGAAACGTTACCCAGGCGACGCTTGGTGTACGCAGATGCCATCATCTTCATCGTCAAAGCTAACTCTCTTCATTCACCGTATTTAGACTCCATTATACATTAGAACAAGGCTGCTGGGTGTCTTGGTGTGCCCTCCACACAAGGGCAGTGAAAGATGAGCATGTAACTACACTTATAATGCGCGCAGATTAGTAAGGAACTGTGTGGCTCTAGGAGTGATGTAGAGGATGTGTGGATCAGGTGTTTGCTCTGCAAGAATCTGTGTGAGAAATATTCAGGGAAGAAGAATTTGTACGAGGCATTTTTGGATATGGAGGAAGCGTGTGGTAGAGATGATTGTGATGCCTTGTGGAAGGTGTTACGTGGTATGAGAGGAAAGCTAATAGAAGCAGCGAGGAGTTTCTGTCAAAAGAGAAAAGAGTGTTTGCGAGTTGGAATAGAAGGGGAGGAGTAGGTTTCAGATGAAGGTGGGTCAGTGGCATTTGATTCATGCCTTGTTTAATCATGTTAAGAATTATGAGCATTGTATTGACTGGAGTAATGCCATATCAGTGTATTAAATCTACTCCAGTACCACGAGAAATATTGAATCTTCTGTTATTGAATACACACGAGAATTGTAACGCTAACATTAGTGAAGATCCATACAAATTGGGTAGTTTAATTGTTGGTAATTTTTTTTTACAATTCCTTTCCTTGTTCACATAATAGATTTTATGATACGCATGTTGCCAGACTTGAACGAACCCAGGCTTCATTCGGATAGTCACCTGTTCACCAGATGGCGTCCTAGCTACGTCTCTTCGTTGTATATCAACTGACTGTTGTATTTCTTTCTTGTGTCTCCCCTGATGATGTGATTATTACACGAAAGTGCACTTGGGAACTTGTGTTTCATTTTTCCCGTGGACAAAAAGGAATATACTTGTTCACTTGCTGGCGTTCATCCGATTCCCGGGGTCACTCCACCCTACAGGAAACAGCATCGCCACCCCATGCGTCAGCGAGGTAGCACCAGGAAATAGACGAAAAAAATCCACATCCGCTCAGACACTCAGTCTCTAGCTGTCATGTGCAATGCACCGAAACCACAGCTCCCTATCCACATCCAGGCCCCACAGACCTTTCCGTGGTTTACCACCACCACCACCACATCTACAAGATAACAACTAAGTCCCGGACACCAAAAAATTTCTACTATCAGCATTACCACATCCAGCAGTACTGCCACTGTCACCAGTACCACAACCAGCAGCACCACCGCTGTCACCAGTACCACAACCAGCCGTACCGCCGCCGTCACCACCGCCATCACCACCACAGCGCCAACACCATCATCCAGTGTGGGTCTGGATGGAGGCGGGTGGTGTAAAACCCTCACTTGTATATGCTGGAGTGTTCAAGTCTTCAAGCGATGTTGTTCAAGTCCAGAAGCCATGAAAACACTGAAAGCCACAATTGAGTCATTGTCGTGATGCGTAAACCACCTGAATTTAGAGCGCAATTACGGACAGAAAAAATCTGGGAGCGTTGTAACTCACATCGAGAGCAGAAACCCACACGCCAAATGTAACTACTCCTGTTGACTTGTTCATGGCATGTTGGATGAAGGCATCTGCCTGGATTCAACATGTTCAGATGTTGAAGTCTCACTGGACGCTCCTCAGGAGGGAGGCATCTCTTACATCAGAGGCAAATGTGTCCTCAGTCAGTAGTTAACGGAACCAGGGTGGAGAGAGAGAGAGAGAGAGAGAGAGAGAGAGAGAGAGAGAGAGAGAGAGAGAGAGAATCATAGTGTTCACCAGCAGCGAAGACTTCATTCGTAACAGACCACCATCATGGCGTCCTAGCTACGTCTCATCGTAAGCCCCCAGCTCCCCAGCTGTACAACGGCCGTATTAGACGGGTTAGAAAATAGTGAATAACTAACTGTCCATGATTTACCGGGGTAACAGTATGAGATACTTGCCTCAGAGCCGGTTCATAGGGGAGGTAGATTGTGTAAATAGACCTGACGAGTCCTCGGAAAAATGAAGGAAAATGTGGAGTCGTACATACGATGCGTAGAATTGGTTCCATTCCACGTCAGTCGGGCCAGCCGTCTCCCCAAGAGGAAGTATGGTTGGAATGCACAATCAAAACCTTTGAGCAAACTCTTTCAATAAAAATATCTCACACTGACATCAGCAAATGCACTTGAAACAAATGCCTGTGCAAGGTATACATTGGAAACCCAAAATACATTGTTTTCCCCTGTGCACAAATTCCGAAACTGCATCCAGTATTGACCCTTTATATAGAGGGGAAGACTCGTGCGCAGATGACTGGAAGCAAGTACGTGAAATGTAAGGGAAAGTTGAGCGAATGGTTAGCGGTTAAACGCTGTGAGTTCTTGCTCAGGCGACCAACGTGCAGAAAAATTTAATTCACATGATAATTTTACCTTCGTGTGTATATATATATATATATATATATATATATATATATATATATATATATATATATATATAGAGAGAGAGAGAGAGAGAGAGAGAGAGAGAGAGTATTGTATTATTATCATTACTAATACAGATAATTGTGCTCAACACTTACAAAGTTCATGCTAGTGTCACTCCGTAAAGTTCTAAAAGAACTGACAGTTCTTTTCATTAAGGAGGTGGCCAATTGATTTACATTCTCTCACGAGTTTTTTTTTTTCTTTTAAGAGAGCGTTGAGAAAATGATGTACTGAATTATTTAATTTAGAACCTGAGATCACGGATATAGAGATGGACGATCCTTGAATTCACAGCGATTGGACCCGTACGATGAAGTGCATCAAGTGTTGACGTAGGAGGAGGGACAGATGTTACTGGAACAGACCATTGAATGAAACCTTTGACATGTGTAAACATCAACGAACTGCACGTAAAATGTGTACAAAGGAAACAACCCCAAGTGAACACTAATAAGACACTGGTTCTCTAGTTTCTAACAAAGGCTGTAAATGATATTAGCTGACTGCGAAATTCATTGTCTCTGTGTCTCAGGGTACTTTGGTTCCTCCCCTTGTCTTCCTCGTTCTTGTATCTCAATAACGTAGATTATCAGTCTTGCTGTATGACACCAGAGAAAACGTGGCAGTCTCGTCGGACGAAGAAACAGGGAAGACCAACAAGCAGGCATCCTCCAAGTCTGCCAGTGCGCTGCCGGAATTAACATGATGTTCGACTGGGAAATTTTCTCTTCCACTTCTGAAGATGGGAAGTTGTCAAGTTATCAAGGCCTGATGGGAAACGCAAGTGATCATAATACGAGGCAGATGCGTCATAGATCCAGGAGTGGTAATGATGGACGTCCTCACGTCTAGGGATCGTTACAGGCCATCAATTGTAGATAAATGGCAAGAACTAGTCTTAGATGAACGCAAAATTGACGGTTATACGATGTGTGAGGCGGGAGAGTGGAACAGCCTATTAACAAAACAGGACGTGCTGTGAGCGCGTTACCTAAACCGAGTAATATACATTGGCTGAATCTCGTCGTGGATAGATACTTTCTGTTCATCTACTGGCATCTTTGTAAGGATAGATTATGTGGGATATAGGGTTAAAAGGTCTGCTGTCATGGTCACTTAAGCATTGTTGCTGTACTTTCAATGAAGCAACATAACTTCCCTGTCCCTAGCAGTAGGATTAAAGTAGTCACAAAAATATAGAATGCATTCCTTATAATAAGCCTTTTAGTTATAACCAGAAATTCATTGATATGAAACGTAACGTGAACATACTGCACTTGATCCAGCAGATTATAGCTTGATTGGGAGGTTCTTGTCCAGCAGGAGTGTCAAAACGAAACTTTTTTTCTCAGGTTTCTCCCACAATTACCATCGTCCTAGTTTTCTTACCTCAAACCTTCGCTAACCCAACTTTTTTTTTTTTCTAGAAGGGTTGGGATTCCTGCTGATTCGTTAAAGGAAGGAGAACTTTGGAACTTCACTTAATTAAGAGAATTACGAAGTCATTAACGTAGGGGAACATTCAATTTTTTTATGGTTCAGTCGTGAAATAATGGAGAAAGTTGTGGCATCTATGATGAACCTGTTTTACCGCACTGGTAGTATGATCATCCTCACTGATCTGGCCAGTATTGCAGTTCCTTTTCGTTGACACACTTGACGATACTCTAAACCATAGCAAAAATAGGAGCAATCTAAACGGACTCGCAGAAAAATCGTTAGGGCGCGGGTGACCAGTGAGGCAGCCAAAGGCGAAACAAATAAAGCTCAGGATATTTGGCTCAGGCCAAGTCGTTTATAGGCAGCGCGCACCGTCCCACCTAAACCGTCTGTCTTGTATACCTTGTCACAGTGGAGCAGCTGGGTTGAACTGTATGATCTATTATCCCTCTCCTTCCTCCCCTCTCTCTCCCTTTTTCTTCCTTTCTCTTCCTTACAACGCTTCCAAGAACCTTCCAACAAAACCCTCCTAAATTCTTCAGCTTTCAAAATCCCGTCCCTCTAGTTATTTATCATGTCCATCTACCACGTCTGAGGTGGTCAAACCACACAATGTTGAGCAACCTAGACTGTTGTTGCCCTGTTCCTCCTGCATTTCGCTACTCTCGCCTCGCGTGAACGTAGCAGATGGTCGAGATGTAGGCAGGTCTTCTACCACCTGATGGTCCAGCTTCCATACTATGTTTATTGTTTACGTACCCTGTTTTGCATGTGTAGATTATTGTATTTTGCTATTGTCCCTCTATCTGATTCATTCTTGGATTAAGTGCAGATATTCGTGGGCTGTGCTACTGGCATTCTGTTTAGAGAATGATTTTAAATGCTTTGGTGTTGTATCGCTTTGACACAGTAATATAGGTAGGATCTACAGCTTTAAATAAGAGAAGTACGATATGTCAGAATATTCTTTTAAACATGATTAAGTTGGCCTACCTAATAAGTGCATTATTATGTTTGATTGGTATCGCACATAAACAGAAATCTGAAGTTAGACTGTAAAAATGTTTATTGATTTTTATTTTTGTGTTAAAAAGATTACTGATTTATGGGTCACATGATCACATGCAGTCGATAGGCTTAGGGTTATGTCGGACTCATGAGTCTTAAACCCCAACTCCATTTCTTGGACAAATTTAATACGAAAAGCAAATCCAAATATGCAGCAGAGCTTTAGAAATGCGCAAAATAATTTTGGGAAAGTGTATCCCTGTTGCATATCATCTGTGTATTTAGAACCATGAAGCTGAATGAAAATTTGTAAATGGAATAAATAATATTCAGGTCCTTTGGTGTGTGAAGACTGGAATAACTTTGATGGAATTAGATGTCAGGTCCAGTCATCGGGCAGCATTTTAATCGTCCGACAAAGCTCGTCCACTGCCATCCCTTTGTTTCCCCTCAATGTTGATGGAATTCTTGTGTTTGATGTTGTAAGCGACGTATCAGCGGGTCATCAGCCGTTTATCTCGTCCTCTGAGCTACAGCATAACTGAAGGAGATATATATCTTGAATGAAAATGGTTTAGCTGTTGCGTCTCTCTCTCTCTCTCTCTCTCTCTCTCTCTCTCTCTCTCTCTCTCTCTCTCTCTCTCTCTTTGGGAACTTAATAATGCCTCCCAACTTGATGTATTAGGTTGAATGTTAACGTGTACTGTTCATTCTTTGATTTACCCCTGAACGCGGTTGCCACGGGTTAGGATACTTTATCTACCCTTGAGTACAACAGATCCAGTGGGAGAAAATAAAGAACTGCAAGTTATTGTAAAAAGTACTTGAAGTTTAAGCTTTACCTTATTAAGATACAAAGACCACGGTCTTCCTGCTAATAGATAGAGGGCTTCCCATATATGTAGGCCATTTATTACTTATAAGTTATTTATCCACCACACTACTCCTTTCCTTGGGTGTCTTATGAGACCCATACACCATTGAATACACAAAAGGATTAGGAGCACAAATTGACGCATCCATTCTCGGTGATATCTGAGCAAAACTGAAGATAAAGGGAATCCCAGTGAACAAACCCACTTTGAGAAGCATCTGTCAAAGAGGATAGTATTCAAGGCGGCTTAAACTTATCTTGCTTTGCTGCCAAGCGTATGAAGATCTCAAGAAGAATATATTAGTCGTACATAGAGATCTGTAAAAAAAAAAAAAAAAAAAAAAAAAGTTACCCTCCAAGGTGGACAATTAGATGATTTTCAGTGTACCTAGCCAGTGTGAATGGATACTTCAAATCATATTTATTCTGTTGTACAGTGACTAAATCATCAAGTTATGTAATGTAAGACAATTTTTTTTTGTACCATAACTTTTATTCATCTAGTTATGTATTGTAAGACTTTTTTTTGTACCATAACTTTTATTCACGTTGAGACCCAACATTCTTAGGTTTCGTAATGGTAAACAACTGATATGATTGTTCTCTCTGACCTGAAATTAAAGTCAAATAAAAGACTAGTAAAATGGGACGAAGTGTTTGTCTTTTCATAGTAATTCCAAAAGTTTTAAGGTTAAAACAGTGATTATGTCGTTTTGAAGTTTGATGTCAATTAACCTTTTCGTTACTGTCCTTGACTCTTCGAGAGGACATATATGTAAATGACCTTTTGATTTGTGTTCCGTATATGTTCAAATTAAAAAGACCGTATTGTAAAATTGCTTTCATAAGCGAGATAACGAACTCATGTCCTCATCCTCACTACAAAGGGAAAATGCTGCAGAGTATTACAGAGGGAGAGTAAATATCATTACATATGCTTTTCAGATTAATAACAGGAAGTGGTGTTTTTTTTAGGGATATTTATTGCATAGAAGATTGAAAGTTAAAACAAAAACATAAAGCTCTCAAGCCAAACGATGGCATCGAGAATTCAGGGACATAAATGCATTAGGCAGTTCTCAGTAGCCCAGTAATATGAAAACTGATACGGAAGCATTATTGTGCAGTCGAGCATTTCTGAGAATGAGGACTCACGGTTGTTATCCTTCAACGTTGCAAGTTTGAGTTGATCTCTCTCTTCCCTGATGTGAAGACTTTTAAGGATAAAGTAATTGATCAGATTGGTAGCATTTAGTGAGATTTGATATAATGCTTACTCATTTAGATGGCTAGCATTTTTTTTTTTTTTACACCCAATTGCTTTTCTCGTTGCGGCAAGGTAGCATCAAGAATTATCTGACAGTGTTCTTGTTTGCACATACTGTCTTTATTGGATATATAATGCACTGAAACTAGGGCCCAATGAATAGAGCCAAAGTCCTCATATGACTACTTTGTCTTTCTACTATTTCAAACTATTGACAGTACATTGACACCCCCCTCCCCCCAATATAAAATGATCTCATTTCTATCCAAAGCACGCACACTATTTGTCTTTCTGATACCCCCCAAGGACTTCACTCCATCCCTCCATCTCCGCCACAGTCTAATTGTTCGCTCCAGTTCTATCATTTACAGCTTTTGGTCATCTTTCTTCGCTCATCATCTCCATGTTACCGATACATGTCAGCAGGTATGGTCTTCCCTTCTTAAGTCAAACCGCGCAGCTTATATCTTCCCACGGATTAATAAAGGTCAACAAATCATAAATGAATTTGTTCAAGATAGTTTTGATGTGGATAGTAACTATAATATAGTATTAACGATAGATATGAATACAGTAAGCTTCCTTGTATGGGATAATGTTGTGCTTTAATTGTAGGAGAAACGTTACCCATTTCAGAGTTCATTTTTCATGACCATCCATCCCTGTGTTCAGATTCCTTACCACCAGGATTTAACCTACATCAAATTTATGGAAGCCATCACTCTCTTCCTCCTTTAAAAGCACCCCATTTCTTTTTCACTCCTCTTGTTACCAGGTACTTAAGCACTGACATGTTTCACTTCTTGCCATCTACTTTCATTCTTATTCACATTCTTCTTGAACTAGCTTACAATCTTAAGCACATCGTTTGTTAGAAGTGCCATCCCCCTCACACTGACGCCCAACTTACCTCCTGAACATTTACAAACCATTCTACCCCCTTCAGCCAGGACAAATAGGTCCCTGTCCTCAAACATAGCACTTATTCCTTCCCTTTATCTTGGTTATGATATGTTGATGTTAAGCAGAAGACACCTTTATTGAAGAATAACAGATCAGGTAAAATGGTATCCATTTACTAATGGTGAACAATGTATTTAGATCCTCTCACCTTCATATTAAAATGAATTATGCCATCATTTTTCTGATGTCTTCATTCATGAGGAAGTGTTTCATATGAAATGTTTATTGAGTTATAATGCTGCATCAGGAAAATTTATAATTTACCTCCTTACTGAAAGTAAGGACAGTAATGATAGCAGGACATTTATGCAAGAATGTCTAGTTTCATCATTGTTTGATAGATTGCTTTAAATGTACTTAAGGAATGTATATTGTTTACAAAAAAAGATTTCCAAAACTCTATTTTTACAAATAGCCTATTGATTTATGGAACTTTGATACATGTTTTGTGATAACTCCATCTTGAATATTTTACCAATTTTATGTGAAGTGTTCGGTGTATAACATGAGAAACCTTAATTCTTTGTTGACACTTTTAATCTTGATTGTAGAGTATTTTATGAAATTCATATTTCAACAGATGGCAGTGAACTAGGTGGGACAGGCAGACAGCACCAACTACATCTCAATGTAACAGAGGTTGGCACAGACCGAAGCACGCACACTGGGGGCCAGTCTCTTCAGCTATTTGGTCCGAACATCCAGCCGCGGCATTGTGTCATAGCACATACAGAGGGCATTGTCACTGTTACTCCATGTTCCAGGGATGCAGACACCTTTGTTAATGGACAGCGTATATATGAGACCACAATTCTGCAGGTAACCCCATAGTCCTATTTCTGTTATATTGTTTACTTTGCATTAATCATAGGGATTGTTCTTTACCCTCATAGTTCAGTATGGGGCCAGGCTTCTCTGATGATCATGAAGCTTAAAAAGTTATTGAATGCTGTATCTCCCGTAAATGCATAACCAGTGTAGATGGTTTGGTTTGGTAAATATTATAAAAACAAGTTTAGTTTAAAAAAAAAAGGTCTTTGTGTGCTTTGCTTTATTTGCATACTCAAGCCAAGTCACTCTTTCCTTTCCTTTCTTCATTTCTTTGTGCCAAACACTGAGTTCATCTGCCTCTGCAAGTGAGATTGTTAGCAAGCAAATTGTTAGCAAGCAACATATGATATATCCGGTCTCATTTGCATTGTAAATCTGATCTGGGTTAAGATTTTTATCTTCCTCATACTTAGAAAACTTGTCAATATATGCTTCAGCAGCATTGTTATATGCTTAGGATTTTTCATATTTTTTGAGGTAGTGAATACTCTGGCACAACTTAGATTTATGGAACCATCCATTTGAAAATTCACAGGGCTCACTGAATGTAATTCTTTATGAAATAGTCCGGACTTTTAACTCAAAAGTGACCAAGAAATAAATATGCTGAACTTCCAATGTATTTATACTGAAGCCTGTCAAGGTCAGCTGATCTAGTTTCATGCTACCTTTTGATGTTTAATTCCACTTTCTGCTGAATAGTAAACAAAATTTGCTTTCTCTTTGCAACACTGCCCAGAACTCATTTACATTGTGGATAATGGCTTAAGAGTAAAGTATAGAGGGATGTAAGAAAAATACCTGATGAAAGTGTGATCCTTACAACCATTTACTCGACAGTAACAACAGGGTATATCCTTCAGTACTAGGTAAACAAAATTGGTTTCCTCTGGAAGTTTGAGTTGAAAGTTAGTGGTAATTTTAGATGGGCTAATTTAGAGATTTTTAGAGTTTCTGGTTTTTAAAAGTAAGATTTTCAAATCTTAGCCTGGCCTCTTTTCCAAAAAGTGGATTCAGCCTGTTTTGGAGTATATTATATTGAATTGCTCCATTTATCACGGCATTCTTTTAATGGTATAATAGTTAAGGGTATAGTTATGGTATGGTATGACTCACCTTAGTCTAAGGAAGCTTTTTTTTTCCTTAAAATATTTCAGAAAAGTTCAGTAATCATAAGGTGTATAATGGTGATGATTTGACTTCCATCACTTTTCAGCATGGATGCATTGTACGATTTGGCCGAATACACAACTTCCGATTTATTGATCCACAGCAGGATGATCGAATGCGTCAGCACCACCTCATAGATAGGTATGAGCTTCGTATTAAAGTTTGATGGTTTTGAATTAAGGCAAATTCTGTAGATTGTTAACCATTAGTCAGTCCAGGCAGTTTGATATAAGTCATTTTGACATTACATTTTTGTAGCTACACTGCCAAATCCTGTTGCAGATTCAGTGACTGACTTTGGAGATTACAGATCATTATAGTTCATTCTTGACAACACAAAAGAAATTGTAAGAACTGGTTAACATTTTACAAAATCTGTCATATAGAAATGAATAATGGGAGTTAATGTGCTAGGAGGTGTGAATTCTAATCTTGTAACCTATGTTATGTAGCACCTGCACTTATTGGTTCAGGATGGTTGTAAATTTCTGGCATGATTTTTTAAAGATATACAGACTTTAATCAACCCCTTGACAAACTCGCTATTCAACATAATGTTTTGTATATAAATACTTCGAGAACCTAGTTGACAGTCTTTGGTAACAAATTTGGATATTTATGCACCACCTTTTGAGTAAAGGTGCTTTAACACCTCAGTTATTAATGTCAAATTTTATATTGTAATTTTCTTCAATAAGAATTAATATCAAGATGTTTATAACAGTTTAATCTTATTCATAATAATGTTAACTGTGTAGCATGCAACTTTGTCCTCTGCTAGTATATTGTCCTTGGTGAAACTGGTATATGTACGTCCACCACACTTTACCCAATTTAGTGGCCAGCATGTTGTGTGTAGCACGTAGCATGTAGCATCCCTGGGGTTGACAGGTCTGGGCAGGAGAAGGCTGCTACAGGGGGACCTGGGGACAAGCAAGAGGCTGGGGGGGACACCGTGTCGCATGCAGGGTCACACACAGGCTCTCAAGCTGGGTCACGCAACTCTAAGTCATCTGCTCAGGAACGTCCCAACAGGATTGATCAAAGCTTTGAAGGCAGGTAAGAAATAATTAGAGTAGTACTGGGGATTTACAGAAAATGTTTCAGAGTGGCAGATGGCTGTAAAATTCTGTACTGTAGTAATCATTTAAACACAGAACATATGAGTCTGCAGTATAGGATGTAAGGTATATGGGACAACATCTGCTAGTGAAATCTTATGAAATGCATGAATGATAATGTTGTTGCATGATCTTTGTTCTAATTCTCATGCAGCGCTCGGACCATCAGACGTCATGCTATGTAAGTTACCACCCTCAATGGTGTACCATTGTCACTAAACTCTGTAAGAAGTTTATTTATATAGAATAATTTTTGCTGCGTTGTACGTCTGTGTAATTACTATTTGTGATAAACTATTTGTTTGTAACAGAAGAGTAGATTTAGTCATGAAATTCCATACCATTGCCTCTCACATCTGTCACACAGGTATTTATTTCACATTTGTTACTACATTCACTTCCTCATCACTTTGGTTTCTCTGTCTCAGTATTCTGATGCTATTGAAGTATAGATTAATGCTCCTAATTCTGATATGCTTGAGACCTAACCATGCAAGGTTTCAGAATTATTTGGTTTTTGGGTCATTTGGCCTGCCATATACAGACAAGTCTCCTATAGATACAAAGGCTTATTACTTTCAATATATACATATACCTGATATGTATGAAAACCAAAGAAGGATCAAATTTTATCATATGATTATATGCCAAATGCATAAGAAAACCAGAAAATTAGAAAATGTTTTGACAAGGAATTTCATCATATTATTTGAGTGTTCACCTTTAGGTTTTTCAGCCTGGCATGTGCAGGTAAGCCATTAAAAGGCAGTAAGGCCCATTGTATATGGTACTTCATGTGCATCATGCATCAATACCCAAATGGGTAAACATTTTTCATAGGATCAAATGCTAAATGCATATGAGACCAGAAAAGGTCTGGATATGAGGAATCTCTCATCAAAATAATTGATCTCTGAAACATTCCATCATTTGGGTCATCTAAAGCATTCTTGACCTTACTCTTACTTTTTTATTGTGTGGTGTAGTTGAAAGGTTCCCCGCATTTCAAAGATTTGCTTTTATTTTCATCATCAGTCTCACTGCTGCTTCTTTCATTAGCTTATGGGGCTGGGGCTAGGGAATCCATTCCTTACAACTGTCCACAAAAGGAACAACTGGCCTTAGAAGAGAGCATAAATATGCTGTTGCTTGACAAGATGTGACTGTGTATGGGTGGGAGGAAAGTGAAAGGAATAGATAATGAATGTAAGATGACTGTAATAGATGAATAGAAAATTTAGAGTAATTTATCTCCTCACCTTCTACCATCGTATATTGATAAGTCTAGGGCTGCTATTTTCTGTAGGTCAGATCCCTTAGTTCATGTGTAATGTACAAATAGGCATTCACAAATAGTAATCACACATACAAGATATAGTAAACTGATATACACATATAAGAGCTTGTTTTGAAGCTCATCTGACTTAGCACTATTTTGAATAATATGATATTGGTTATTTTATTCTTGATAGTGAATTTGTGAATTTTTTAGTTCTTGATATGTGATGATATGAAATATTATTAGAGATTTGTAGGACTTTAAGTATTGTACAGGAATGACTCTGTGTGTTGATTATAGTCGTGACTGATTCTCTCCCTCAGGGGCAACTATGAACGATATCCTCCTGCACGAGACCCCATCCTTCCTGCGGTGCTAGAATTTCGAGAGGAGAGTGAAGATGCATTCCTTCATGCTATTACAACTGACCTTGACCCTACAGATGTACAGTTCAAACTTGCCCCAACATATACACTGTACATGGCTGCAAGATTTAGGTTAGTGTTCAGAGCCTTCCTAGGATATTACACAATTGAAATACTGTCTTAGCTTAGACTTTAGAGAGTGAGTAGTTTTTTGATAAGGGTGTGGGTAATTTCTCACTTGCATTTATAAGGATTAGAATGCCATTTATGTACTGTGCACTGAGGTTTAAAAGTGCTAAAAAATGCTAATACTGTCCTTATGATTATAGATTTTTTCATACCATGTTGCTGTTTCCTGCATAATAGTGCCAGGAACAAGCAAAAAACAGCATTGTTTGCTTACATCCATTCTCTAGCTGTTGTGTATAGTACACCAAATCCATGCAGACCTGACCATAATATATGATCATGTTCAACCCAATGGCACCCCATCACCTCCTGTAAACCACATTACCCCAGTATTTGCTAGAATGGCAATTCTCTTTTTCAAATGACCAATAGTTGGTATAGGGGTTCCGTATTCTTTAGTTTAGTGGAAAACTTGTAACAACATTCCCATTTATGAGAAAAAGAGCCCATTTAACCTAAAATACCTTTTTTTAGAGTCAAAACTATCATTTCAGTTTTGTTTTAGAATTTGTTATTTATAGTTTTTGAGTATTAAAGAAAATTAATACCCTTAAATATTTTCATATACAGAGCTTCAACACACTATCGTCCGGACCTTAGTCCCACAGAACGTGCTCACAGACTAACAGAAATGCTCACTAAGGTTGCAGCGATGGTACAAAATGTCATACATGTAAGTATGGTGGATTATTTTGCTCTTTTTCACCTTGGATACATTTAAACAAATTACAGAAAGGTCACTGTTCATAATGGTAGCCATTACGTTAATTATCATTGCTTTGATGGTTAACTTTCTGGGTTTCTTACATTGATGTTTCTGTTCCTTAACCATAATCCCATAGCAGCATCATTAAGCTACCTGTCATGTATTTTCAGGCAATACATTATCCCTTAAGAGATTTGGTTTTCCAGTTCTCTGCTAATTTTTGTGGTTGTCTTTTCATGTCTTTCTGTGTTCCCATCTTTATGCTTCATCTTGTATGATAGTCCTCATTCTGTTTATGTATTTATATTTTCATGCATATATGCAATTACCAAAACGAAGAATTCTTCAGCAGTTGTTCATTGTTTGTGATAAAGTCAGTGCTTGAAGTTATGTAGAGAGTAACCGAAGTGCTTTGAAGATTCTGCCTATGTTGCTCCAGTTGTGAAATAGGGAAAAGAACATTTGATTATTTAATGAATATAATTTTATACTCACTCTTCAGTCTCGTCATGGAGATCCAACATCTCTTGCTTTCTGGATGGCTAATGCATCAGAACTACTCCACTTTTTGAAACAAGACCGACATGTTTGTGGATATTCGCTTGATGCTCAGGATATCCTAGCAGAAGCTGTACAAGTTGCCTTCAGGTAAGTGAAAAATATACTTTACCTGTAAAGACCAGTTTATTTTCACCACAATATTGAATTATTTTTTACTCATGAATGAAGAAAACTAAGCTTTGAGCATTTAGAATTTAAAGAGGGGGTGTTATATTAGATATGGAATGCAAAGATGAATGATTGTAGACTGAAGAAGAAAACTTTATTTGT
Organism: Panulirus ornatus; assembly: GCF_036320965.1. Classification (NCBI taxonomy): domain Eukaryota; kingdom Metazoa; phylum Arthropoda; class Malacostraca; order Decapoda; family Palinuridae; genus Panulirus; species Panulirus ornatus. Next base: position 58,171,115 of record NC_092242.1, read on the forward strand.
AAATGGTTGAAGATGGCAGGTTATAACATAGAATTCTCAGGAATGGTGTTCAAATAATTGCTTGAGTTTCTGGACGTAATTTTACCATAAACTGCGTTTGGAACAACTTTTATAGAAAGTGTAGAAAACGTTACCCATTTCTTTTCTATCATGCTTTATTTTCAACTTGTCATCACACTTTGCATTTACCTTTTTTTCCACCAAGCTTTTTACATCCATATTTTCTGATTATTTTCTTCAGGAATAAAAGTATAAATGGAGATGAAATTGTCACTTGATAAATTTTATGAACAGACTGAAGAAGTATAAAGCTTCTTGGAAAAAATGGTGTTCACTTTACCGTTCTGGACTAGTGTAAATCTTGGGGGATAAGTATGAATGACTTATGAAGTTTTATACTGTAGATCCTTCCCATACAGATGGAAGAAGAGATGTATCACATTAAGTAGATTAGATTAAAGATTTATTGGTTCAACCCATTCTTCAGAATATAAGTAAGGAAACCATTGTAGTTTAAGTCAAATTACAAATCATAGCATCTCTGCTTCATATATTCTGATTGTTTTTCTTTTCATCCCCTCTATAGAAGTTTGGTAGATTGTATGCAGGCAGAGTTGTCTACATCACTGCCAATGTTCTTAGAGGACAGGGATGATGTAAATGAAGAAGAAGGTTCCACCGCACATGTGAGTTATGTACCAAAAAGCCTCTTTAGATGGTTTTATTCCATTACCAATGATAAATGATAATGAATTTGATATGGCATTAAGATTTCATGTCTTTAGACTGGGTATTGATGATCTCATTTGGCAGGTACTGTCCATCTTAACAAATACAATGGCTTTGCTCCGACGATGTCGTGTGAATGCAGCTCTGACCATCCAGCTATTTTCTCAGCTCTTCCATTTCATCAACATGTGGGTGTTCAACCGTATTGTGGCTGATTCCCACCCCAATTATTGCACCAGGTGAGGCTTTCAGTTTATGTCATTTATTATGAGAAAATATCATGAATTTTTTTATAATTATTTGCCATTTCCCCTATTAGGGAGGTGGCATCATATGCATTATATGCATTGCACATGACAGCTAGAGAATGTATGAGAGGGAAGATGGGCTTTCTCTGTCAGTTTCTGGTATCATTGTTGTCATTAACTATTTTGTTTGGTTTCTTTAGTCCAGAGATTTGATTGATGTGTGGTATGTGATATTTTGTTTCTTATAGATTTATGAAAGTCTTTGATGACTATTTGATTTGTTTTCTGATTGTTTCATAGTAAGGTGTTTCTTCTTTTTCATTTCACTATATGTATTTCCTGTTTTTATGTATCTTTCAGAAGCTGACTGTTGTGCCATCTGTATTTTTCCACATGATATTTATTGTCTTTTCTCTGCTGATATCATAGGTTCAACTAGTCTTCTTAATTGGCCTTCCCCCTCCTTCCTGCACTGTTAAAACCCACTTTACTGCTTCTTAATTATAGATTTCACAAGGTCTATTCAAACACTTCTGAACTTTTTATTATGGAATTTGGTCTCCCTATCTTTGTTTCTAAAGATGCTAAGCTCATCACCTATGTATCTTCTGTCTGTGGGATTCTTAATTATTTTGTAATATAAATTTCTGCCTCTAGATGTATTTTATTACAAGCAACGCCAAATAAGTTTCCAAGACGAACTCCAGAGTTATTTTCAAATCCCAGATAATCAGGGTACTATATCCAGCATTAATGGAGCATTATTGCCTCCTTCTGTCTATGGGATTCTTATTTATTTTCTCATGTGTTTTATAACAATCAGTGCAAAGTAACTTTCCCAAGTAGAGCTCCAAGAGTTATATTTTCAAATTCCAGATTATCATAGAGTACTATATCCAACATTAAAGCTTTACTTAGTTATGCATATAAGTAAGTTTAGGAATTTGTTGTTTATTTCCATGTTATTGATTGGAAACCTGAAAAGATTTTGCGTTCTCTTAGATTTGCTGTTATAACTGTATAGACAACATTATTAATCCATTACAGAGTGTGGGGTGTAAGACTAAAACGTCGCTTAGCACGAATTGAGCTCTGGGCTGAGAAGCAGGGTTTGGAGTTAGCAGCTGACTGTCACTTAGCCAGACTCTCACAGGCAGCTATGCTATTACACTCACAAAAGGTATGGGTATGAAAATTATCATTTAATCTTTTTTGTAATGAATGATACAGAAAGATCATTGAAAGTTAGAACTCTTATCATAATTTTCATTTTCATTTTCATCTTTTTTTTAGGCAAGTTTTTCCACAAATAAAAGTTCTGTGAAATATTTCACATTTTAGATATATATCTGCCTGCATATGTCTAAGGTATATTAGTACTAGCTCACTCTTAAACCTAATATGTTTAGAGTAGATGGGATTGCAGTTGATTTCCTGAAAAGAGGGGCTGATTGCATTATTGATTGGTTCATTAGGATTTTCAGTGTATATTTGTCTCGTGATGGGGTGCCTGAAGATTGGCAGAATGTCTGTATAGTGCTATTGCATAAAAGCAAGGGGGACATGGGTGATTATTCACATTATATAGGTACAAGTTTATTATATGTATCTGGTAAGATGTATGGAAGAATGATGATTGAGAGGGTATTGGTATGCACAGAGTATAGGGTTGGAGAGGAAGAATGTGGCATCAGGAGTGGTAGAGGATGTGGGAATCAGGTGTTAGCTTTGAAGAATGTGTACAAGAAATACTTGTAGAAACGCACAGGCTTGTTTCTGGCATTTATGGATCTGGAGAAAGTGCACAATGATAGGGTTTATAGATTCATTGTAGAAGGTGTGCAAATATATAGTGTAGGGGGAAAGCTGTTAAGAAGGATTGAAGAGTTTTTACCAAGAGATAAAGCATGTGTGCGAGATGGAAGAGAGAGAAAGTGAGTGATTCTAGATGAGGGTGGGTCTGCATCAGGGATGTGTAATGTCAGCATGGCTGTTCATTTGTTAATGGACAGGATGGTGAAGGAGGTGAATATAAGGGTCTTGGAGAGGAGCAGATGTGCATAGTCTGTTGGGGGTGAGGGGCTTGGAGGTGGGTTGGTTGTTTGTTTGCTCAAAACACAGCAGTAATGGCAGATTCTAGCACGAAACTGCTAAAGTTCATGCCTGAGTTTGGGAAAGTGTGTGAAGGAAGAGAGTTTAGAGTAAGTGTGAATTAGAGGAAGTTTATTTGGTTTAATACTAAAGGGAGACAGGATACTTGGAGTGTGAGTTTGAATAGAGAGAACATAGAGGACGTGCAGTGTTTTAGATACCTGAGCGTGGATCTGGCAGTTATTGATGTATGATTAAATCAGGGGATTGGTTAGGGGGCAAATGTCATGGGTGCATGGAAGAATGAGTGAAATGAGAGGGCTAATATGAGTATGTATGATTGAATTGTAGTCCTGTAAGTGCTCTCCTGATGTGAGGCATGTGCCATAGACAAAAACATAAAGAAGATGGATGTGTTGGAAATGAATGTTTAAGGACGGTATGTGGTGTGAGGAGGTTTGATCGAATAAGAAATGATAAAGTAAGAGAGAGCTGAAGAGGGTATGCTAAAATTGTTTAGATATATGGAAAGGAGAAGTAAGGAAAGGATGACTAAGCAGATAAACATGTCAGAAAAGGAGCAAATAAAGAAAAATGGGGAAACCAAGGGGGAGAGTGAAGGATGGAGTGAAAGACACTGTGAAGGTTCAGGGCCTGGCCTGGATAAAGGTGTGAGGTATGCAAGGGATAGAACCAGGCAAATGCTTTGCACAGGGAGTTGGGAATATATAGGATGGGAAGAAAGCTTTAGAAACTGTGAGGAGTTTCTTACCTAGAGCTTAGTAGGGCATGTATGCAAGTGGGAAGAAAGAAGGTTGAATGGTTGTAGGTGAAAGTGGGTCTGTGGCAGGGGTGGGTGAAGAAAGACATGAGGTACTACAGATATTTTCCTTTACCTGTATTAATATGTATGATGAGAGCAGCTTAATAAACATAATTTTTTTTTTAGATTTTTTTTTCTTTTGCTTTAATAACTGCTTTGTGTTAGCCTTGATATATTTGAAATAACTCATCTCCATCTTTTATAGTGAACTGACATGTAAATGAATTTTATTATAATAGTAAATGAGCTTATTACTTACATTGCAGAACAGATTTCTAATTCTGTTACTGTATTGTTTTCATTATTTATTAAAAGAATACACATGTTTATTATGATATGTTTTTCATTTTACAGTCTGCTCCAGATGATATCGCTACCATTTCTTCCACCTGTTTCAAGCTTAATTCTCTTCAGCTTCGAGCTCTTTTAGAGAAATACCAGCCCATGCCGGATGAACCCAAAATACCTCAAGACCTTATCGATAATGTTGTTGCTGTAAGTTAGGAATGAGATATTTCAGTTTACTGTATGCTTTTATTTTTAAGGGGGAAGATTCTGAGGCAATTTTCTGAACTCTACTCCTAAAAGTTGAGTTAGAAGGTTTCATTCGTAACTGCAGTTTGTGTATACTCCTAAAATTTTAGTTGGAAGGTTTTATTTGTGACTACAATTGCGTGTAGTTAGTAGGTAACAATGATTATGTTGAATGTGTCTAATCAGCTGTTAAGTTTTGAAACTTGTGTTATATATGATAAGTAGTTATATGCCTTTATGTATCTTTAACTTCTTACAAGGGGTAATTCAGGCGCAGTTCTAAATTTTTAAAACTTCCAGTGGAGTATAAGTGCTTCTTTTTCATTCTGCCAATTAGTTTGATTTGGAAGGTAAAACCAAAAGTCTCCACTCAGCAACTTCCCCATATAATTACTTCCTCTACATTATGTACTTTATTACTGTATATAAAGTTAACTAATTTAATCATACACCATGGCAACTATCCTCATGTATCCTGACATGATGAGCCAAATTTAATTCTTCTGATGGCGAGAATCATCAAGTTATTGCATTTGATATGGTAACAGCCTGTCACCATCATTTGGTATTTAGAGCTGTAAGCTCTTTTTTTGTATGATTGCATCTTACTTGGTCTGGACCTACATAATTGATGTTTTGTTTCTGTTTTGATTGATATAGTTGCTTACGTAAAATTCATTAAAGACCATTCAGAAGAGTTAAGAAGATGAGTTCTGCTTGATAGAAATGGTGATACTTTAGGTTAAATTTGACATAATAAGATAAAAGAAGTTAATAATGATTGGAACAGAAAAGAGTATGTGCTCTAAATGTGCTTTAGACTGATGGATATTATGAATACACAGAGATTGATTAGAGTTTTATGCATTATGAGTATATGGTAAGTAGGATATGGAAAAAGTTCAGAGTAGATAGAAAAACAAATTGAAAGATTTTTGTTGAATTTATTTTCCCTTTTAAAGATATGTATGAATTGAAATATGTGGAGCACTTTAAGAGAGTCCCTCACTTTACATTAATCTTTTTCAAAAAAAGGAAGCAAGAATTTATGATGCATGTATTTTTTATAGGTCGCAGAAAGCACAGCAGATGGCCTTGCTCGAGAGGATGGTAGAGAAGTACGCTTAGAAGAAGAAATTGATTTACAATTGCCCTTCCTTCTACCAGAGGATGGATATTCTTGTGATATAGTGCGTGGTGTGCCCTCAGGACTGGCTGAATTCTTAAATCCTCTCCAGCATGCAGGACTGTGTAGTATGAATCCACAGCCATCATCCTCTGGTTACTGGACCATATATATGCATGAGCAAGATATGAGGCCACCACCAGGGGTAAGGATATACCTACGTATATTATGAGAGGTTAATCATTTACTTTTTGCAGATGACAAAGGTCTGGTGGCAAACTCCAGAAAGAATCTCCAGATGCTGTTGACAGAGTCTGGGAGAGTGTATGAAAAGAGGAACTTGAGAGTAAATGTGAGCAAATATATAGAAATTAGTTGCACTGGGAGAATAAGACAGGATAGTTTGAATTGGGAGGACCTGAAGGAAATGGAGTGCTTTAGGTATTGGAATATGATGTAGCATTGGATAGATCCATGGGGGTTGAAGTGAGTGATTGGTTGGAAGAGTGCATGCATTAAGGAGCATGGAAAAGGAGAGGTCGATGTCAATGTTTGGGCAAAGATTAGGATGTTTGAAGTTATAGTAGTCTGAACAGTGTTGTATGATTGTGAATCTTGGGCATTCAACTGTTGTTGGCAAAAACCATCTTTTTATCCAGATACATCATCAAAAAGGTGAAATTTTTTTATACATATATATATAGATTATAGAATTCTTTACATACAGTTGAGCTTTGTTTATCCACATTTCAGATAACTCCCAAACTCAAATATTCATATTACAAATTGCATGTAGTTGTAGCATAAACATAACCTCCATCCAATGAGTAGCTTCTGCTGCCATTATGAGTTCTGCAGTGCACAAAGTACCTTATGGTGAATGTTTAAACGATGACAAAGATTCTCCTGAAATCATGTATTGTGGTAAATATCAAATAAAGGTAGATGTGTTCATCTTGCTGAGAGTGGTGAGTGCCAGCCATAGTTAGGAGAGAGTATTGTTTCTGCAAGTGTTGTAGCTCTCACTCTCAAAGGAAGAAATGTTATGTAAAGAGGAGAAATCAAAATATGGACAAGAATACCACAGCTTATCTGTTTGAGGGAAGAAGGAGGCATCATAATAACCAGTCTTTGAGTGGCTGGTCTCCACACAAAAACTGTAGGAAGCAGCAGCTATACATTTACCATGGGTCCTAAGCTTGGGGATGGGGACAGTTCATGAGAACTTTGGCCAAAATAGTATCTACATACTTCCTTCTTTTCTTTCATACTTCTTTTCTTTGGAACGTATTACAGGATGATAGGACTTTCAGCTCCCTGCTTCTGTCCCCCCAGTTGCCTTCTATGACATGCAGATGTGTAGGCAGCACACTTTCCCCTGTCCCCATGGGTAATATGCTAAATAACCTTTGAGCATGTTTATTTATCCATAATTACCCCAAGACCCCCTTTCCATGAAAGAGTCCTGGTGTTACCCATGACCTCTTTTCAGAGGCTACTCCAGCTCAATGATGCACTATTTCCAGTAACAGGGAAATGTGGACTCCTTTGGAGTGAGAAGTTCTTTGACAAGACTGTACTTTAAGCAAGCAGAATTCAGTAACACCAATATTTATATGAAATAAGAAGAGTTTATCCCTGGGGATAGGTGAGAAAGAATACTTAACACATATTCCCAGCATTTTGTAAAAGGCAACTGAAAGGGGTGGGAGCAATGGGCTGGAAATCCTCCCCTTCTGTTTTGCTTTTCCAAAAGAAGGAACAAAAAAGGGGACCAAGTAAGGATTTTTTTTTCCATCCAAGGCTAAGTCATTTGTTCTTGACTACCTCGCTAACATAGGAAATTGTGAATATGCATGGAAAATATACATATATATTTCATTTAGATAAACTTGTTTGCTGCATTAGCAAGGTAGCAATAGGAACAGATGATTAAATGGCCTCATTTGTGCACATCCATTTTCAAGCTGTCATGTGTAATGCACCTGAACCATAGTATGCTCAGCTCCTGTGTATTTTTTATATGTTCTTTGTCAACCCCTCCTTACTTATTCTTTTCATATGTCTAAACCATTTCTGCCCACCCTGTTCAGCTCTTTCAACCATGCTTTTCTTATTACCACACTTCTTTCTCACCATGTCATTATTTACTCAATCAGCTTTTTTCTTTCCACTTACTGTTCTCAAACATTTCATTTTCAACACATTCACCCTCTTCTGTACATTTTCATGTGTATCCCATGCCTCACATCCATAGAACACTGTTTGAACCTTCAGACATACCTGTCTTTCCTCTCAGGTAGTGACATCTCTTCTATACATCACTCATGGGTCCCAAGACCTTCCCCCCCCCACCTAAGCTTCCAGGGTTCCATTTGCTGCCATATCTGCTCCCAGGTCTACAAAATGCCTCTCCCAGCTAAGAGCTATCTCTTTGCACTGTTAGACCCAATAACCTTGCTTTTATTCACCTTTACTCTCATCTCTCTCCTTTCACACATTCTCCCAAACTCAGACACAGACTTCTGCAGTTTTGCACTCAAATCTGCCATTAGCTCTGTGTCATCAGCAAACAACTGACTCACCTTCCAGGCCCCCTTCCCTAACTGACTTCGTACCTGCCCTTCTCAAGATCCTTGCCTTTACTTCCCTTACCTCCCCATTCATAATCAAATTAAATAGCCATGGTGACATTACACACCCTTGCTGTAGACCCACCTTCACCAGGAACCACTCATCCTCTTCCTACCTACTTGAACACATGCATTAAACTCTTGATAGAAACTTCTCTAGTTCAGATAGCTCTCCTCCCATGCCATATATTCGGAACACCTTTCAAAAGGCATCTCTGTTAATCCTATCATATGCTTTAAGTATTTCATGCACACATTTTTCATACATCTATCCTCGCATCCTTTACCACTCCTGAGACAGCACATTCTGATGCTATGTGCATGCCACCACCCTCTCAGTCATCAATGTTTCATACAATGTACCAAGTACACTCCACAGACTATTATTTCTGTAATTCAAGACTCACCTCTCTCTCTCTCTCTCTCTCTCTCTCTCTCTCCACCACCACCACCAATGCCTTCATTCACTGACATTATACATGTTTTCTGCCAATCCTCAGGCACCTCCTACATTCATTAAAAATCCTTACTAAACAGTCAATAACAGTCACTCCCTTCCATAAGGAATTCAACTGCTGTACTGCTAACTTCAAAAACCTTACCACATTCCATCTTACACATTATTTTCGCCACTTCTTTTGGGGTCACGAGAAAGAATACTTCCCATGTGTACCTGCTTGTTGTAGAAGTCAATTAAAGGGGGCAGGATCCGTAGGATGGGAAGAACGAATTCTAACCACATATTCCCTGCATGTCATTGTAGGCAACTCATCACAGTCATTATTTCATTATTGAAACTGAAGATGCACCTAAGAAATGAATCCATGTTTATGAAATTGGTTTTGCTATTTGCATGTGTATGGCTTTGTAAACAGAACAATGATGTCTCAAGTCCCATGTCAGATGCAACTAGTGTCTTACACAGCGATAAGGAAGATGTGTTTAGATGTTTTTATTAAACTTTATATGGAATTCTTAAAAACAACAGGTTCATAATATATTTGAAGAGTTGTAAACAGGAATCAGACATTGTAGATTCCTTTTGCCAGATCTGTAAATGAACTGGTGTCTGCTGAAGTGAATAATGATGAATCATACCCCATGCAGGTATAAATAGTTCCATAATAGTAACATTTTGCAGTTTTGGAGAAATTATCTTAGTGAATTGGATTAAACATGCTTGAGCATAAAGTTTTCCTCCACAAAATAGGTCACCTTTATTTTATTAGTTATTAGTTTAAGAAATAGATGAGATTCAAAACCCATAACAAGCTTTCCTAAGCCATAGATAGGGCATATTACTTCCCACATGCCTTCCCGTTTGCAGGACATTGTAAGAGTAGATTCTAGCTGTCTTTTGGAATACTGTGCAAAGTAGGATTTGTTTGGATAAAGTAGTGGATATTGCGGTCATGTTGTTGAAAGTTTTAGTTACGGGTTGATAAAATCTTAGCAGTCTTTACTGAAGGTGATATATGTATATTGTTTATATTAGGTGGAGGGAACAAGAAGCAGGAGCCCAAATTGGTTGTGGAAGGATTGAGTGAAAAAGATTTTGAGTGATTGGAGCTTGAACATGCAGGAGGGTGGAAGGTGTGCACGGAATAGAGTGAATTGGAATGATGTAGTATACTGGGGTCAACATGCCGTTAATGGACTGAACCAGGGAGTGTGAAACATCCAGGGTAAACCATGGAATGGTCTGGAAGGCCTGGATGTGGATAGGGGACTGTGGGTTTGGTGCATTACACATGACAGCTAGAGAATGAGTGTGAGCGGATGTGGCCTCATTGATGCAGGGGTTGTTTCCTTTGGTGCAGGTTGGTGCCAAGAAATGGATGGTGAGCAAGTATGAATATGTACATGTGTATATATGAATGGTATGTATATATGTATAAGTATGTTTATGTATGTGTATGTGCATGTATGCATATATGTTTGTATATGAGTGGATGGGTCTTTCTTCATCTGCTTTGTTGCATAATGTCGCTAACATGGGAAATGGCAGTCAAGTATATTGATATTTAGAATCAATGTAAAAAAAAGCTTTCAGCAGTAAATTATTCTAATTAACTCTGGTACAGCTTGACATTGATGAATATGCATAGTCCATACTTACTCAAATAATTCTCAAAATTACTTAGAAATTTTCATCCACAGAGTTAGACAGTATTATTGATAAAGCTCATTGGAATTCCATACTTTGAATATAATGTGCTGTGTGTAAATTTAGAATAAAAGAAGTTCATGTCAAATAGCAGTTCTTTCTGTATTTTAGCCTCGAAGCCCTAGTGTGATGAGCAACCGATCTATGTCCATTCCTCGAGGAGAACCAGAAATCCATGTCATCCAGCTACACAAATCCAACAATGGGATGGGGCTCTCCATTGTTGCAACTAAGGTATGTAAAAACACAAGGTTGTATGAAGATTTACAAATGAAAATCTTATTTCAAAAGGTATTCATCAGTTTTTTCTTTCAAAAACTGTATAGTTGGTTAAGTAATAATAGGGAAAGAGAGAGGTGCAGTAATAAGATTATAGTTAAGAAAGTTGGAGAGGATGTCCAGAAATGTTTTGGACATATGGAATGAATGAGGAGGGATTGACAGGGAGTCAGAAGTGGAAGGCACAAGAAGGGATGGACCAAATTGGAAGTGAAAGTATGAAGTGAAAAAGACTTTTAGTGCTCAGGATCTCAACATGCAGAAGAATAAAAGGCATGCATGAGATAGAGTGGGTTGGAGTGATGTGGTATATTGGGTGATAGGCTGTCAGTGGACAGAGTGAGCATATGAAGCATATGGGGTAAACTACTGAAAAATCTTGGGTGGCCTGGTTGTGGATGTGGATAGTGATCTGTGGTTTTAGTGCATTACACAAGACAGTTTGAGATTAGATGTTAGCAATTTTTTTTTCTCCTTTTCTTAGTGCTGCCTTGTTAATGTAAGAAGCATGAAACAAATATGAAAGAAACTATATATGTAAATATATATTTTTTTCATACTTGTCCACCATTTCTTGCATTAGTGAGGAAGTGCCATGAACACAGAAAGGCCTCATTCACTAACATCTACTCTCTAGCTTTCGTATGTAATGCACTGAGATCACAGCCCCCTAATGACAACGAGGCTTCAAAACCCTTTCCATGATTTCCCATTGCTTCTTCATGTATCATGGTTCAGACCGTTGACAGCATATCCCTCCCCTGTAAACCACATTGCTTGAATTCACTCTGTATCCTGTATTCACTCTGTATCCTGTGCATGTTCAGGCCTCAAGCACTCAATATCTTCTCTCCATCCTTCCATCTCCTTCTCCCCATAAGTCAAAACGGTTTCAGCACACCCTCTTCAGCTCTACCAGGCACACTCTTGTTACGACCCATCTCTCTTTCCCTTTTATTACTTACTCCATCATACCACCTCTCACAACTTATTGTCCTCATACATTTGATTTCCATGCATCAGCCCTCTTACAGACATTCTCACTATAGCCCAGGTCTCGCGTCCATACATTTCAGTGTACGTTTGAACATGCCTATTTTACCATGCCAGATAATGACCTCTATTTCCCAGTATTCTTCATTGCTCCCAGAAACTTTACCTCCATCACCCAACTTATGACTCTCTCCATTTGCTGTCATTTTCAGTCTCAGATATCTAAAACACTCCACTTCCTCACACCCCGATTAACCTGCCCCTCTGTGCTGCTAAACATAATGACATTGCTTTTATTCACATTTACTCTCAACTTTCTGCTTTCACACAGTCTTCCAAACTCAGACACCAACTTCTGCCACCAGTACTGTATCATCAGGATTGGAAGAAGTTATCTTTGAGGGAGAGGGCATAAATGCTTCCATTCCCCAACAATAACCTCTGCTATGCATTTAGCAGAAAAACAGAAGCACCACCAAATAAGTTATTTACCTAAGGAAGGATGGGAAAGAATTTTTTTAAGTTATTCCAGTCAGTTTTGTTGAGGTGCCAATGATTACGTTAAGAAGGAGCTGCTGGAGAGGGAGGTGCCATTAAATAGCTACATTTAGGAGCGAGTTTGTGTGGTTACAACGCGAATGAGCCAAGATGAAAAACAGATCCATAATAGTAGGAGAGTGGACACAGCAGTTTGGACTGTGGGTGAGGTGGGAGATAATTTGCTATAGGTCATTGGGAATTAGACATGAGGGCATCAGTTCCCCTTACCATCCATATGGGATGAATTCAACCATTCCCTATGGTGAATGTCGAAATGCCGAAGCAGGGATCTCAGATTGTGGGTGAGAGAATGCCACCGGGAGGAGTTTAGTCTCAGAAATACACAATATATGTAGAATTAAGAAAGCGGTAGGCGAAGCAAAGGGAAAGTTTGGTATTTGGGAGACAGACCTTGAGCCAGATAACAACAAAGTTTGGAGACTCATGGTCCTGGAGCAGTGCAACAGGTGTGTTGATATTGGAATAAACACAGATACCACCTTTGAAACGGAATCATAAGTGGAGATGATAGTTGGAAGGGGCTAGTAAGAACATCACTAGCCAATTAGGTCTTAGAGAGAAGTGAGATATTAGGAGAGGTATTAGACAGATGGTGTTCAACAGGAGAGGTAATAGAGAGACCATGAATGTTGGTAGAGTGGATAGAAAAAGAGGCAGGATTGTCATAGGGAAAGGTCATGGGAGAGGAAAAGGATAATGTAAACAGTTGGCATATACCATGAACACTGTTACATTTCGCCTTTTGCAAGTTCTCATGTAAATATTTTTCCTCATCCCTCCTTTGTGTGTAATGTCCTGCCAACACAGTCCTTGGACTAATGCATAGAGTTGGTTCATAATTTGCTCGACTGGCACTGCATTAACTGATAGAATGTAGGTCCTGCATCTAATTAGATTTTACCTTCTCGAGAGTTTTAATGTTGCCGCACAACTCTGGTGTTAAGTTGATCAAACTCTACCGACCCGAGATTCAGAATTCATGATCCAGTTACCAAGATTGATGCATTTACGATTATTGATGTTTGAAAATTGATTTGATTTTCTAACGTATTGTTATATGGTTTTAGACAAGACATAAGAAATGTGCGATGGTCATATTATTATGAGCTTGGCTATCTTTGCCAGACACTTTATCATGTACCACCTGAAGCAGAACTTTGTAACATCCTAATGAGTTGCACATAGTGGAGTAAGTCAAGACGTGTGGGAGCATCATCCAACATCTTCAACAACAACAACAACAAATTCATCTAATGCGTCACTGGGTCACTTAACCGACACCGTTCTTAGAGAACTGATGCTGTATGTAGAACCAGAACCATACTTAGAGAACTGATGCTGTATTTAGAACCGGCACCATACTTAGAGAACTGATGCTGTATCTAGAACCGGCACCGTATCTATAGCAATTGGGACCATACCACAGTCAAGAAGCCATCATACCTTAAACAAACTGCACCATACTTAAAGCAACTGTCTCCATACCTAAACCAACGAGCACCATATCGTAAGACAACCGGCACCATTCCCAAAAATGGCACTGTACATCTGAACAGCATGTGTTATACGTAAAACAACTGGCACCGTACTTGAGGCAACAGTTACCATACATAAAACAACCGGCACCGTACTTGAGGCAACGGTTACCATATATAAAACTACCAGCACCATACTTGAGGTAACGGTTACCATACATAAAACAACCGGCACCATACTTGAGGCAACGGTTACTATACATAAAACAACCGGCACCATACTTGAGGCAACGGTTACCATACATAAAACAACCGGCACCATACTTGAGGCAACGGTTACCATACATAAAACAACCGGCACCATACTTGAGGCAACGGTTACCATACATAAAACAACCGGCACCATACTTGAGGCAACGGTTACCATACATAAAACAACCGGCACCATAACTAAACCAACCATAACCATAGTTAAGGCAGATGGCACTATACCTAAACATCCGGTACATACCTTCGAACTGCCGGCCTCATAGATGGATCGACTGGTGTGTGATTGTCATAACGAATCGCCACAGGACTTATTTTAATGAAACAATTTGAAGACCACACGGGACTCATTAGCACAAAAGCAAAAATTCTATTCACCAGAAAAGCTGTGTACATCATAACAGTAACACGTTATTATAGTATCTAAAGAACGGAGTTGCCGTAATGCTTGAACACATCAGAACGTTGTACCCTAAGTCTTTTGATACAACTTTGATATAACAACAAACGCTGTACTTGTGTGCTTACAGCAGCAACATTTTCATTGTGTTGCCACGGCAAACTCATCCTATTCTGGCTTCTCGGCACAAATGCCACATGATTCCTTTGTACTAAGAATGGCAAATATATGCTTTCCTATCTTTTATATACACTGCTCAAAACATTTCGCCCGTGTTCGTCACTGCAAATACTTGCCACCCGAGCTTTTAAATACAGCAGTATCACTTTCCTTGTCGAAACGTTTCATATATGTTAACCTCTTTTGAAGCATCGCATTTTCGTAGTACAAAAACGGAGTAATATAACATTACGATAATGTCTCCGTACTGAATGCCATGGTAATTTAGATAATAGTAAAATAACACCTTATTCGAATTGTTTGTGTGATAGCGTTTTGTAAATGTCCGATAAATTCATATATATATATATATATATATATATATATATATATATATATATATATATATATATGTATGTATGTATATATAGTTTTACTATGATGATTATGATAATAATAATACTTGATCGCCGTTTTAGGCGTCAGCGAGGTAGCGCCAGAAAACAGACGAAGAAAGGGCTGAAATGCTTTGAAGGGGGAATAATATTTTTACTTTAAGAACACTTTGCTTAAAAGATAAGATGCAGGTTACCCAGCATTATCCAAAGCACTTGACACTGAATAGATATTACTAAAAAAAGAAAAAAAATGGCGTGAGTCTGTGCTAGTGTAATAACGAGACAATGACTGAATGTGTTTCTCGTCCTGTTCTAGTTGAACCAGTTTGCTGTGGGCGCAGGTGACAAGTAATTGGTGGTTATCGATCGCATCATACGATGTTAGTTGCTTGAGTGGACTAGCTAGTGGTAGGGTCATTGACAGTTATTATAAAATGTGTTTGGCCAGCGATACACTGAAGTCCGTATGATAGAGCAAGATAGATAAGCTCGAGGATACACCGAAATACGTATGATAGAGTTAGATAAGCTCGAGGATTCACTGAAATCCGTATGATAGAGCAAGATAGATAAGCTCGAGGTTTCACCGAAATCCGCATGATAGAGATAGATAAGCTCGAGGATTCACTGAAATCCGTATGATAGAGCAAGATAGATAAGCTCGAGGACTCACTGAAATCCGTATGATAGAGCAAGATAGATAAGCTCGAGGATACACCGAAATACGTATGATAGAGTTAGATAAGCTCGAGGATTCACTGAAATCCGTATGGTAGAGATAGATAGATAAGCTCGAGGACTCACTGAAATCCGTATGATAGAGCAAGATAGTTAAGCTCGAGGATACACCGAAATCCGTATGATAGAAATAGATAAGCTCGAGGTTTCACCGAAATCCGTATGATAGAGATAGATAAGCTCGAGGACTCACTGAAATCCGTATGATAGAGCAAGTTAGATAAGCTCGAGGATACACCGAAATACGTATGATAGAGTTAGATAAGCTCGAGGATTCACTGAAATCCGTATGGTAGAGATAGATAGATAAGCTCGAGGACTCACTGAAATCCGTATGATAGAGCAAGATAGTTAAGCTCGAGGATACACCGAAATACGTATGATAGAGATAGATAAGCTCGAGGTTTCACCGAAATCCGCATGATAGAGATAGATAAGCTCGAGGTTTCACCGAAATCCGTATGATAGAGATAGATAAGCTCGAGGACTCACTGAAATCCGTATGATAGAACAAGATAGATGAGCTCGAGGATGCACCGAAATCCGTATAATCGAGCAAGATAGATAAGCGTGTGGATATACTGAACTACGTATGATAGAGCAAGATAGATAACAGCTGTGATTTTTTTCTTTTTTATCCCCCAGAAGCTTAATAGGTCATCCGTAGATTGTGATGCCACATCTCTCGCTCCTCATTTCCGGTGCTGAAATGAATCGTGCCGTTACATGGGATGAAAAACTAGGTTGATGTGTTGTGTGTGTGTGTGTGTCCAGGATGTTGGTGTGTTGGTTGTTTATCGTGTGTGGGGTGAGGGCTGTGCTCCCGGCAGGAAGGCTTCGACGGTGGCCGCTAACGATCCACAAGCCAGCCCGTCAGTGTGGTGGGGGTCTCACTGGCTACGGTTCCACGTTCGTGTTAGTAGAACTATGACGATGTTTCTCCGGAGGGGTGCATGATTTTCCGTGTCCCTGCTGGTTAATTAGCTTTGTGTCATGCCTTTTGGAAGTGTAATGATTGTGACGGATACAACTCTGGTAACGGCTCAGAGGGATGATATATGTGGCGCTGGGGCAGAAATGTTAGGTTGTTGGCTCAGTGGCACACGTTTCTCACAGCAGCAGTGGCAGCTCATAGGAAAATGGAATATTAGAGAAGTGAACGAGAGAGAGAGAGAGAGAGAGAGAGAGAGAGAGAGAGAGAGAGAGAGAGAGAGAGAGAGAGAGAGAGAGAGATTACTGTGTCTGTGTGAGAGACAACATGGTTTCATGGAAGGGAAGGAATGTGGAGCAAAATTGTTTGAGTTCTACGAGAGAGTGAGCTCAGTCCCAGACAAAAGGGAAGGCTGGGTGGACTGTTTACATCTGGACTGCCATAAAACAGTTGATACTGTACCGCTTGGAAGGCAGAATTAGAAGATATATCACCAGGGAGGAATAGGAAACTCTTTGATGGATAGAAAATTAACTCAGAGGGAGGAAGCAGAGGACTTACGTTTAAGGAGCCTTTTTTAAATGAGTTGAGGTGAACAGCGGAGAGCCACAGGGATCGGTTCTGGGACCATCACTCTTCTTAATCTTTGTCTGAAGGGATGGGTTCCTATCTGAATTTGTTTGCAGATTATGCAAAGGTCATGAAGGAAGTGAAAAGCGAGGAGAATTGCATGAACTTGTAAAGGGACCAAAGCAGTTGGTCTGTTACATAGTTGATGAAATTCATCCCGAGTAAATGAAGAGTAAGGAGGATGGGACAAAATGAAGAATATTTTTATCTAACAGGAAATAAGCTTCACGGGAGTCAGTATCGCCCCTAGCTAGTCGCCAGTCCCATATTCGGTGAATAGAATGGAGGATATAAACTCCATGCTGTCAGATATCAAAATAGCTTTCAAGGATATGGATGAGGAAATCTATAGCAAGCTATACACCACCTACGGATGACCAGAGCTTTTTTGAAACAGACCGTTGTCATGGATAGTCCTAGTGATGTAGGAATAGAGCAACTGAAGGACATAACTGATTAAGAAGTTTGTTAAAAAGGTTGTAAAGAAATACTTTTATTGTGTACGAGTTGTGGATGAATGGAACATAATGAATGAGGATATGGTTAATGCAGACCGCGCACCTGAATTCAATAGGTTGTGGTAGAAGCGGTTTAAGAGAAGGGGCCCCACCAGTGTACAATTTCCCTTACAGCACGAATACATAATCACCACACACACCCACACACACACACACACACACACACACACACACACTTCGCTCCTTTTAGTCGCCTTTTACGACACGCAGAGAATACGCGGGCATTATTATTATTCTTTCTCCCCAATCGCCATATATATATATATATATATATATATATATATATATATATATATATATATATATATATATATATATATATATGTGGAAAGGGAGCTTTGGTTTCGGGCATTATTACATGACAGCTAGAGACTGAGTGTGAACGAATGGGGCCGTTGTTGTCTTTTCCTAGCACTACCTCGCACACATGAGGGGGGAGGGGGATGTTATTCCATGTGTGGCGAGGTGGCGATGGGAATAAATAAGGGCAGACTATGAATTATGTACATGTGTATATATGAATATGTCTGTGTGTATATATATGTGTACATTTGAGGTGTATAGGTATGTATATTTGCGTGTGTGGACGTGTATGTATATACATGTGTATGGGGGTGGGTTAGGCCATTTCTTTCATCTTTCCTTCCGCGACCTCGCAAACGCGGGAGACAGCGACAAAGCAAAATAAAAAATAATAAAAAAAATATATATATATAATATATATATATATATATATATTGTATATATAATGTATATATATATCTTTTCTTTCTTTCAAACTATTCGCCATTTCCCGCGTTAGCGAGGTAGCGTTAAGAACAGAGAACTGGGCCTTTGAGGGAATATCCTCACCTGGCCCCTTTTTCTGTTCCCTCTTTTGGAAAATTAAAAAAAAATAATGAGAGGGGAGGATTTCCAGCCCCCGCTCCCTTCCCTTTTAGTCGCCTTCTACGACACGCAGGGAATACGTGGGAAGTATTCTTTCTCCCCTATCCCCAGATATATATATATATATATATATATATATATATATATATATATATATATATATATATATATATATACGAATGTAGTGCCTATGAACGCGCATTTCCATAGAACATACAAACCTTCAGCAGCCAGGATCGAACCCGGGACCTTATGCGTGGTGGGCGGGAGCTTTGCTGCTAGGCTATGATCGATTGCGCTCCCGCCAAGCACGTATAAGGTCCCAGTTTCGAACATGGCTGTTGAAGGCTTATATGATATGATATATATATATATATATATATATATATATATATATATATATATATATATATATATATATATATATATATAATAAAACAGACTCAGGATGTAATGAACATCTCGAACAGTCTATGACAACATCGTACGCGAACTCCGGTACATTCTGTTAGGTCAGGGGAGGAGAATACGTGACCCCTCTGACCCTGGACTTATACAGGAACTTGGGTCAGACCAAGGTCGTAGGTAAGCAGTGACTCATGGGGTAAAGACAGTGATAACGAACTTTAATATTTATTTGCAGGAGGCTGGTACTTGGCAGCGTATGATCTTAGATTACAAGGGTGTAAAAAGAATTTATACTTCAAGTATTATGACATTAGAATCTAATGATGGTATAGAAAAAAAAACTATGATCAACAGTGAAACACTGAAAAATTGATGTGTGCAGACAAAGTTATTAGTAATAGTTCACTGTAGCAAGACCTACGGTAGAATTTAAATGGGAATGATTAATTATCAGGAAAATGCCTTACCAAGTAGGTTAAAATAGTATGAAGCCTGGTAGCGATTGCCAGCAGATTAACCATATCATTCCTCTTGTATTATAACGTGGTTTACAGGGTGTCTAGTTTTCATGTATATAATTTCCTATAAACTATAACCAACTTCAGCTTTATAGAACATCTGGTGTATTGAATGTGGCCATATTTGAAGAGACTCAGCTGGTAATTGATGATCATGGTTTATGATGTGAATTAGATAATAGAGAATCTGCGGTCCTTATGTGATTCTGGACCTAATACAAGCTGTGGTATCTGTTGTTGAAGTTGCATCTGGTTTCCTCTGTTATCGAGGAAACTTCAAATTTATTGGGAATCACTGCCATTTATTTTCTAAATTCCTCTGGGGATCCTGCCGTTTACGAAGTGGTGTCGCACCAATGAGATGGTTGACCCGTCCAGCACTGCGTCGTGCGTGTGGGAGGCACAGCTGGTTGTTATGGTGAGCGCTGCGCTGCGGGCCGGGCCGTGAACGGAATGGCGAACAGCGGGGCAGCAGGGAGGTGGCCAAGTTTTGTTAATACTGCCGCATGAATCTTAAAGACTGGTCTCCACGACGCACCCGATTCACTGTAGGATAGAGAGTGTGGCCACCACTCTTTGAGATGTCAGGGCAGTCACCTCCGTGTATGAACTCGCCTCCCGCAGTGAGCCAATACGTCACGCTAACCCATCCAACCAAGATGGCCGGCGGGCTCATAACAGAAGACTATCCTCCTTGTTATTGTTTTATGTAATCTTAATTATTCTGGACACTTTTAAGAGCCCTTATGATTTTCTGACAAATTTGTAAGGTTTGTCAGGTTACGGAAGACTGAATAGCACGATGGGTCTATTCATCCTTTTTTTTACCGACTTTTTCGTCCTTTTTTTTACCGACTATTGTTGTTTGCAACGCATGGAGCAACATCCAGTCCGTTTTCATATGCGCATTGCTTTCTCTGGTTGTCTTCCGCCGCCTCATTCCCCCGAGGTGAGGTGTCTGCTTGTGAGTG
Organism: Panulirus ornatus; assembly: GCF_036320965.1. NCBI lineage: Eukaryota > Metazoa > Arthropoda > Malacostraca > Decapoda > Palinuridae > Panulirus > Panulirus ornatus. The sequence goes on from NC_092242.1 coordinate 58,191,600, forward strand.
TGCAGATGGGCGGGCGGTGGAGGGTGGGCGTACATTGGCCTCTGACCTGGTGGACCAGTGTGGCCAGGTGCGCGGCTCGTGACGTCACCCCCGCTACACCAGAGAGAGCCCGGCAAGTGACCGGGCGTCTGCAACCTTTTCGGATGCTCATTGTTCTTCCCTTTCTCATCTCATCTTCTCATCTTCCTTGTTTTTCCATATTTTTCCTTCTTGATTTCCCTACTCATTACCTTTCCCTTCAACCACTATCATTCCGTTTTACCCTATTTTTCACTATTTATATTTTCTTATTGTTCGCGTCATTTGCGAAGTATGTTTAGGGGAACGATTTTTTTTTTTATCAGACTTGGAAAGATGGTTACTGGACACCAAACGATCTTACTGTTCTATTATGACAGTGGAGCCGTAACTTGCTGGAGGGGTTGGCCGGGGTGTTCGTGGAGGGCTTGCTGGAGACTGTGCGGTATCAGTACTGCTGAAGCCTCTGCTCTGCCCTGTACATTGGTCATACTTCATTGAAGGCCTACATACTCCATGTAGATGGGAAGTATATAGTAGCTCGGAATGTGATGTGATCTGGTAGAACTCACGAAAATTGTGACAGCACTCCGTGCATTCTTCACTCTTAAGAATAAATGTCTCGTTTCCCAATAATGTGGAAGGTGGGTGGACACTTGTGGTGAGCGGGTAAGGCGTTACTCCAGCAGAGTTGTGGTGTCTGTGTATCGTCAGCAGATGGCTGTGTTGACTCTAGTTAAGGAGCTATTAACCTTACTGAATGAAGTACGTGATATAGTCATTGAAAGAGTGTTGACTGACTGAGCGTGGGAGGCTGATTGTGGCGTCCACTGGTGTTGGCGCACACACACCCGCGCGCTCGCGCATGTCATCTGGCAGGGTTTGAATCTGATACACAAGGCCCAAAGGTGTCCAAATTTATTCTCGATTCTATTAAATTGTGAAGAGTTGGTTGAGTATGGTAGATGTCTCGTTTTGAAAATCTGTTTGAGTCGACTCTGAAAGAATTATATTACATTGCGTCGTTTGTGTTTTTACTAGTGAATGATAATCTAAACTGAATTTTCTGAGAAAATTCGCAAGTTGAAATTGAATGGTTCCTTTGGCCCGTCGGTTGACATGTTTGCTGAAGAGTTCACCTCCACCATTACAGTTTGATCATTTCCTTCGGCTGGTGCACCTGTAACCTGTGTATTTCCTCGCCAAGCAAGTGTGGGAAATTCGCCGACCGTCCAGGGTGCTGTGGACAAAGGGACACGACGACCAACTCCAGTTTGCTGATCGTATCGCCTGTTAGGCATGGCTCGCGGCCGTAACGTCCTCACAGATAAACAGACGTGTTGGGCGGTGGGTGGGGCAGAGGTGGCGGCGGCAGCTTGACCCCTGGACGGGACCTGCGCTTGTGTATGACATACGAGATGACGGTCATCTTCGTGGGTGAGGCTAACCTGAGAATTTTGTCTGACGGTTGTGATATTTTCCGGCCCCGTCACCGTGTTGCTGACAGCTTGTGTGTATACTCCTGCGACAGTGATGCTGACAGTTGCGCACCCTTGCCACATTAATGCTGACAGCTGTGCACTCTTGCCACATTAATGCTGACAGCTGTGCACTTTTGCCACGTTAATGCTGACAGCTGAACACTCATGCCACTGGCGCTGACAGATACGCAATCTATTTACAGTGATACGGACAGATGTGTTGTCTTGCCATAGTGATGCTGACTGGTGGGTTAGAGCACCCAGGTGACAGGTGGTCTAGACAAGCACCCAGGTAGACGTGTAGGCTAGAGCACCCAGGTAGACGTGTAGGCTAGAGCACCCAGGTGACTGGTGAGCAGGAAGGTGTCTTGTAGTATTTTGCCTCTTGTCATCGTTCTGGCCACACCGTTGAAATTGAAGGAATTCACACATGAACAACGTCAGCCAGACCAGAGCGGCTGAACAACGTCAGCCAGACCAGAGCGGCTGAACAACGTCAGCCAGACCAGAGCGGCTGAACAACGTCAGCCAGACCAGAGCGACTGAACAACGTCAGCCAGACCAGAGCGACTGAACAACGTCAGCCAGATCAGAGCGGCTGAACAACGTCAGCCAGACCAGAGCGGCTGAACAACGTCAGCTAGACCAGAGCGACTGAACAACGTCAGCCAGACCAGAGCGACTGAATAACGTCAGCCAGACCAGAGCGGCTGAACAACGTCAGCCAGACCAGAGCGGCTGAACAACGTCAGCCAGACCAGAGCGACTGAACAAAGAGCGTGTTGAAAGAGGGAGGGGCGGGAGGTAGGGGATGGCTGGTGCTGGTGCGTGCTTTTAGTGTTGGTCACTCCGCCTGCCTCGCCTCCCACTTGTGGGGTCGCCCACCTTCCCTCACTTGTCTTTGTGACTCTTGTTGCCTCCGTCACTGTTGTGTACATCCTCCGTCCCCATCAGTGTACGTGTACAAGGGTTTTCCCCCTCCCTGTAGATCCTCTGATCTGGTATAAGAGGCTATCCTTCGGCTCGTTTGGGGTGAAACGTTGATCAGTAGTTTACGTAACCTTGACTGAGCATAGTAGCGCTACACCTCGGACGTGAGAAACGTTTGTTGGATGGTTAGTTGCTCGTCATGACGAGCGACAACTCCACGGCGGAAATCAAGGGTTGATTTGAAAGGCTCCGGCGAGTCAGAAACACGGCAGTGTGGACGGGTGGTGCTGGGCGTGGCCCCTAAGTGTTGGTGGGGTGATCACTTGTTGCTGGTGGACGTATTCTGAGGGTGGAGGTGGACGTGTTCCACTGATGGAAGTGGGCGTGGTCCCTGGGTGAATGTGGTCGTGGTCTGTGGTGGAGGTAGACGTGTCCCCTGGGTGATGGTGGACGTGGTGGTGGTGGTGGAGTACAGGTGGCCTGAAGATCTTCACATAGTCGACCTACAGGAGTGTGTGTGTCTCACATGACCCGTGCCAGTAGTGTTGTCTGCAGCAGCCTGACATTCGCACGACCATCGTGTTAGAGCCACTCCTGGGTGACGTGTGCCCTTCCCCAAGTTCACATGATTTACAGACGTGACTTGAGAATTCTATTCATTTGTTCGGCGACACTAGAGTTAGATTGTAAGTACCGCGAGACCAAGGTGGAAACCTGACGCAAACGTAATGGGTCTTACCGTCTGCAGTAGCTCTGTATCTGGCATGGTTCCTCCACACCCATATACACCTCTCAAGTCTTACTCAGAGTTGCATTCGTTGACGCTTTGATTCAGGTCACACTCGCAGTCCTGCCCGCTGACCACGAGGAGGTTCATCTGGCTCATTCCCTTTTCATAATTCATCATTTTCCTGGAAGGCATTGATGTGTTCTTCCCTCCTCCATCTCCTCTGTCGACGGTGTTGCCTCGTCGCCTGTAGTCCTGAGACTTTCCCTCCGCTGCTCCTGTTGCTCCCCCCCCCCCCCTCTCTCTCTCTCTCTCTCTCTCTCTCTCTCTCTCTCTCCCTATCCTTCGCGGTCCCGTGTTGCGTGTGGTAGTGTCATGTTGGGTCATCGCGTGGCTGGCTTGTCTCCGCCAAGTTCTAGAGTCTTGATCCTGTTGCTGCTGCTGGCCTCGTTGCTGCTCGAGTGGAACTCTACCGCCTTTTGTGGGATTCTCCTGTTCCGATTACTGGGCAGGGATGGTTGTGAGGGCCGAGGCAGTGAAGCAATCATGGGAGGCCAGGAGTGACTCGCTCAAGTTACCCAGGACTTCGGTCGTGATTTGGTAATTTTTGCTCTGCGTCTCCTTGTATGTTTAAGTGTTGAGATAGACGTGTGCAAGAATATGTCACGAAACTCCTAAGTTAATGTTGAGACAAATACATAATAGTGCGTTAGCCTTTCCGCGTATATATGCGTTAGCCTTTCCGCGTATATATGCGTTAGCCTTTCCGCGTATATATGCGTTAGGCTTTCCGCGTATGTATGCGTTAGGCTTTCCGCGTATATATGCGTTAGGCTTTCCGCGTATTTAGTAAAGCGTATGATAGTCTTATGTCAGATGATGTCGTTGGAGAGGTGGTGGTGGTGGCGATGGATGTGGTAAGCTCCGTGTAATCCTTTTGTGCTCCCACTCACAGGACCAGCCTGGGGTGCACAATACACCAGCGGCAATCACCATTCATGTGGATGTTGGTGTCACTACTTGGATGTGTCGGGTAGATAACATATGTAGGTCTTAGTTGTGGATTTAGGGTTTCAGTTAAAAGTCTCGCGAGGTTGGACTGGGGGTTGGATTCAAGTGGGGTGGTGGGTTGAGTGGGGGAGAGTGGAGTGGTGGGTTGAGTGGGAGAGAGTGGAGTGGTGGGTTGAGTGGGAGAGAGTGGAGTGGTGGGTTGAGTGGGAGAGGGTGGTGATGGGTTGAGTGGGAGAGAGTGGAGTGGTGGGTTGAGTGGGAAAGGGTGGAGTGTTGTGGGGCGTGACGTGTGGATGGGCCCTAGGGAGGCGGCACACGCCCCAAGGCTATCTGTGAGTCAAGGCTGTGAGGCGGTGGCGAGGAGAATCCCTGAGCATCATTAACTGTGGTGGTGGTGTGTGTGTGTGTGTGGCAGGGGCCGTCAACAAGAGCACAGTAGCCCGGGTCTCGCCGCAGCCTTGATGGGAACACCTCGGAGGGACAGGTTATGGCGGGAGGGCGTCACCAGTCCTGGACAGTTTTTACGTCGGATGATAGTGGTGTAGTGACGACGCCCATCACTCGCTCGTTGGTGGCGTGTGGTGGTCATATGACAGACAGTTCCAGGAAGCTCCACCACCATCGTGGAAGGGAACGGACGACGCCTCTCTGATTGCAAGGCGTCGATGGGAGTCTGTATGGTTGGGGACGATCGGTCATGTCTGCTGCTGCTGCCACGGTCGTCCTGATAGTGCTTTTGTTTTTCATATTCAAAATCATCCGTCCATGACGTCTTTTCTGTATGTTCTTTTGTTATTTATGGATTTCTAATACAGACGTTCTTTTTACTAAACATTTTTATCTTGATTAAGATAAGCTGCATCTGAAAATGTCTCACAGGACAGGCTGGCGCCCTGCGTCGCTCATGCCTGCAGAGCTGCACGTAACATGTGCTCCGCAGATGGAGTCGTGAAACTAGACACAGCTGAGAGGTCATTCCACTGGCACGAAGCTAAATGGTCGTAAAGCAGAATGCTTGGAAATGGTTATTTATTTTATGAGTTTAATTATCAATGATTGTATTGTGCTCCAGGTATAGGTTAAGTAAGAATGGCGGGAAGCCGTTTGTTATAGATATTCTTCTCTCGCTCTTTTTCACTCCTGATTTCTCCTCCCTCCTCGTGGAGCTGTCCTTGACTTCCTGGAGGGTTGCTAAGTCTTCCCATCAATAAGAGGCCTTACACAATTTTGTCTTTCAGAGTTGGACTCTGACCTTCGCATCGTCGGTAGGGGCAGATATGTTGGTGTAATTACCAGTTTTTTTTTACTTGTTTGTTCAGTACAGGGAGCGAGTTTCGCACCCGCAGGGTCTCGTCTCCTACATTATGTTTACTTGTTAAGCTTATGTATGTTCACATTCATATCATAATTCACTTAATTCATCCATTAAAGTTATACTGTGAAATAACTTCTTCACATTTTTTTCCGACAAGCTTCTTGCTTCCCGGTTCCATCCTTGCATTTTTCAAAGAACTGTTCCCGTGCGTTACATATACCATGAAGCCAGATTAAGAATTTAAGGTTTTGATCAGGTCACCCCTTACTCTTCTCTCTTCTTTGGATCACGAAGTTAAGGCCTCTAACTTTTCCCCTGTATCTCAGCTCTCAGTTTTGGCCCCATCTTTGTTGCCCTTCTCTGGACCTTCTCTGCTAGTTTTTCGTGCTTAAGTGTGGTAACCAGTTGTAAGAAGCATGTTTACACACACACACACACACACACACACACACACACACACGCACATCAACCTGAGCCATGTGCCATTTATCAACTAGTCCAGAGGGGAGGATGAATACTTAGGTTGGGTGTGGGGCGACTGCCGCACCCAGGATTCCAACCGATGTGGGCCCAACCCCGGATGGGCCAGTGCTTGACTCATGGTCAGTGTGTTTGTGATTACGTTTTGTGTGTTGCATTGTATCTATGTTCCATGCACACACACACACACTCTCCCGACCGAGAGCCATTGTGTTTGTGAAGGCATATTTAGGTTATATGTCTGGTGGTTTCTCGTCTCCAACGTTTCCTTGTAAGTAATATGTGAAAAGTGTTTCTGTGGTGTGAGAGCAGTGGCTAAATCCAAGGTAGACCTCGGTAATGGAGAATTTTTTCATATAATTTCTCATTCCTCCGTTATGTTTCTTGTTTGTTAATTGAATACACAATTTTATTATAATTATTATTGTGATTTACTTCCATAATCCCTTATCCCTTGAGACAGTCTCCATGTCACCATTCTTAAGTACAGGTGCAGTAAGAACATTACAATCTACCTCCCTCCAGCTTCCTCTGCTGGGCCGCCAAGCCAAACCGGTGATATTTATTGACATTAAGATATCCTTTATGGCGGGCGACGGGCGGTATGAATTGAATGTCGCGCGAGTGTGGCGGGTCGGGACGTGCCTCGGGTAGGGGAAGGTACGAACGTGTATTTGGGGGGAGGGGCGTGTGCATTGGTGTTGCATCGTCACGATACATGTATGGGCATCTGGCCTCCGCTATCATCGGTTGATCATTTGTGCCGCCCTTGCCCAACCAGTGAACGGTAGCTCTGAATGATTCCGCAGGTCACAGAGGGTCTCTCTCAGACCGCAGTGTGACAAGATAATTGTAACACTTTAGATGTTACAAAGTTGGTTCAGCGCATAAGTCACGCATCAGTACGTGCGCTCTTCATCCCCGAGGAAGCAGTCACGGCAGCGTGGAAAGGGGTGTGATGTGCGGCATGTGGGCGTGGTGCACATGTTACGTATGAGGGCGGGTGTTGGTGGCAACTGGAAGGAACAAGGGACGTCGCCCACACCACGTCATGGAAGTTTGCTTGATAAGTCTCGTTTTGTGTGGTGGCGGTTGGTGGTTCATGAGCCATGAACCAATCATTCTCTCTCCCTCCCCAGCAATATACCGTGGCTAGGCGTTTTGCTGTACTTCGAACTTTGGTTATACCGTTGGTTACCGTATATTTATATACCTTAGCCTAGGCGGAAAGTGCTGGCAGCGACAGACTGTCGGAGTAAAGTAGGCGAAAGATATATATTTACAGATAGCGTAATGGCGTCTGTGCTTTCATTGCTAGCTCGGCAAGAGCCAGTGAAACGAGTCCATAAAGATCCAGCAACAGTATTTTGTTCGATATTTCCCCCCCTCGGTTTTGCATGTCACAAAAACTATGTTTCATCAAACGTTAGATTATTATTCCGGTATGAATAGGATATGTTGGTTGTACTGTCTCATTTGCTCTCCCTCGTCTTGCTCTCTTGACTTTGGATAGTCAGCAGTGAACTGATAATTCCAAAGTGAGACGTGGAATAATAATTTTGCTCAAGATTATTCCACGTCACAGTTGATGGTGGCGAGAGGCGAGAGGCAGCTAATGAATTATTTCAGTTACTCTCTCCTTTATCTAGTAGTTTAATAAGTTATTGCTTGAGAGAGAAAAAAGTTATCGTGGTCAGTTACCGGAAAATAGGAAAATTGCCGTGACACGGACGAGTTCTCGAGCAGTTAGGTGAGTGTCATGTCTTGGTTCAGTTCCCTCGGGGGCTGCCTCCCAAGCCGTGCTCAAGGTTTGGCTGGATCTTGTTGAATGTTTACTGAATTGTATCAGAGGCAGCTTAGTTTTTCTCAGCTTGTTTAACTTGCCACTTGGGTTTACGTAGACATGCGTTTATTTAGTTTGAATTAGGTTTTGTACACGAATCTCGCCATCATTTTCTTTAACGTCTGAATGGCGGCTCTCGTAATTTATTAAATAAACTTGGTTGAAAATCTTCATGAACATTTATTACCTATTGTTTGGCTTAAGTATAGGAATGATCATTGCAAAGTTTCTCTTGCCAGAATGAGAACCCGTAAAAGCCTCTCATCTTGATGTTGATTAGCGTGTACTTCATGTTATTGTTATTATTATTATTATTATTATTATTATTATTATTATTATTATGCAACTCCAGGATCCTTTTTGCAGGGTTATTCAGGCTTTGGAACAAAAAGGTTCTCGAAGAGACTATTCCTTGCTGTCTATTGACAATTATTCATCCTAATATCCTAGCTTAAGACGACTCCTTTCTCTTGGTATGACGAATGCAAGCGGAGTCGGGCAACACCAGTTAGAGATTTTTAGAAATGCTACTATTGCTACATCCTGTTCTGTTTGCGAACAACGATATTAAATTCAGCCGCTTTGAGTAACTCAGTGTTATGTAGTGTGTCGGTAAGGTCATATAAACATTGGTACTTCGAGAGTAGGAATATATCGCATTTTTTCGCGATTTCATGAAAGATAGAATATATGTAAACACATTTTGATTGGATTTAAGATATGCAGACATTTAGGGCGATATTTGTAAGGTCGTGCTATACTGTGGTTGTGTTCAAGATTTATTTTCCTTCCTTTTATGCAAGAGGGACTAGGATGCAAAGATGCGATCCGTGACCTTCCTGTACAAAAAACTGTGGAAAATGAAAGTTGTAACAGGTGCAAGAATATATCAGGAAACATATCAGAATGCCGTGTGTGGGTCTGATGGAATATTCTCAAATAATAGTCATTGCTGAAGAGAGTTTTAGGTATTGAGAAGGAAAACGAAAGGTCAGGATTGCCTTGTTGAGCTGTAGGGGGAAGGCCTTGGCACATACAGGCCGGACATTAACTGAAATATAGAAAGGTTGAAATAAATCAGCGAACACGAATTTTTTTTTAAAGAGTTTTGTATGATGTGGAAAATCTCCATTTGAGAAAGGGTTACGTCGTAGTTAGGAAAGACGTGAGGGAGCAGAGAGTTTCGAAGGTTCGCGGTGTAAGTGAAGAAACATACCACAACGGTTCAACCTTGAGAGTTGCCGAGTATTACTTGGTCAAACTGACAGCAAGGGTACACAGGCAGCCAGCTTTTGGGAGCAGAAACCAAATATCAATGCAAGAGGGAAAGTGAACCAACTGCTGCGTAGGGGCAAGTTTGGAGGTCAGGCTAGGAGAACCAAGTCAGATTACTTTGCAGTCGACTCTGCCTTGTAAGTAGAGCTAAAGCGTCCCTGGATTTGAAAGCAGTATTCCAGTCATGGGCCGATTAGTTCTATGTAGAACTAGAAAGGTTGTTCAAAAAAAGTTACGTCATCTTGACACCCAGTTTCGTAGAGGCTGCTTGAACTGTTTGTATATTTGCGGGTTTCCAAGTTAGGTTAGCTGTTGTAGTTATACTAAGTATATTTATTGTGCACGGTGGTGTAATCATAGATCAAATCTTAAGACATGTGAAAGTTATGAGGGAGGTTTAAAGAGAGAAGTAGACAGAAATTGGGCGTTAAAGGCATTAAACTTAATCACAGTGCGTCTGCACCACTGGAAAATAGTTCTGAATTTATAGAGGAAGTCGTTATGAAACGAGACGCAGAGCCCCCACAAGAAAGGATGGAGCAGATTTAAAGGAAGTGTTGGAGTGTAAACTGAAAGAGTCGTCACCGTAGGAGTGCATGTGGTTGCCCTTTGAGGAAAAGAAATTTTATAATGGAAAAAAAAAAACCCGATGTATAGGTGTTTTGGATGGATGGATGTTCGTATGAATTGGCACAGTCAGAGAAACAGATACACTGAAGTAACTGTTGGTTTTTGCTATGTTAGGAATGTTTAACGCTTGGAAGAGCCAGCGTACATCACTTGTAAGAGCGACAGCTTAATGGATACCAGTGATAATGAATCGCCCAGTCGTCTTGAATGTCCACCACGTTCACTTACACGAAAAAAAAAAAAAAATCAGTGTACGTTCACTTGGAAGTTGCTATAGTATATTTGCTTCAAGATAAAATCCAGAAGTAAGTGGACTTTTACAGTTTTATTTTGATGATGGTTATCATGCTGTCTGTATCTCTCGGATCAACAACATATAACAGTCAGAGAAATCGATCCTGAAGGATCGCTAGAAATGTTTTGATGGTGGTGGAGTTTAGCATTGATTTATTTCAATATTTATAATATATATATATATATATATATATATATATATATATATATATATATATATATATATACTGCATATAACCTTGATATGTAAATTTGGATTGTTCCCAAGGAATGTAACTGTGGATAAAGCACAATTTTGTTGTTTTTAAGATAGGCGTCGGCGACAGAGAGGGGAGGGAGGATAGGCGTCGGCGACAGATAGGGTGAGGGAGGGAAGGCGTCGGCGACAGATGGGGTGAGGGAGGGAAGGCGGTGGCGACACAGAGGGGGAGGGAGGGAGTGTGTCGCTTGTTGTAACACTGGCTGACGGGGGCTATTAACCGTCATGGCTGAACGCGACCGCGGCACAAAAACGCACCCGCTTTTCCCATTTGTGCCTGTGGTGGCTATCATGAAAGCCAGAGAAATGACTTCATGAGGACGTAAATCATGAGAGAGTGCCAACATTCCAAGCTTCTTCCCCCGAGCCTCCTCACGCCCGTCGGGGAAAGGCAGCAAACGCAGACGCTTTTTCAACACTGTAGCAGTTGTCAAGTACCGCTTGAAAGGAAGACTTGATATTCGGAACCGGTTGAAAATGATTTATATATGACAGTCATCTTGTCAGAAGAAAGTAAATTCTTGCGGCACAGAGGATAGAGAATTTTTTTTTTTTGTTTTTTGTTTGACAATTGAAGCAAAAATATCGTAATTTCGATTTTAGCCCCAAGAAGCGGCAAGTATATTATGCACTCCAACCCATCCCGTGGGCGGTGGCGCAAAAGAGGTATAATACATTTTATACTGATGATCTAAGGGCTGAGCCTTACTGATAGAGTTGCATTAGTAGTTATGCATTGAGTGAACTTTCTGATAAGTAATGAGGAGCAGTGAATGAAGTATATATCATGCGGACCATATACGTTGTGGATGTGAGCGAATGAGGCTATGTTTACGTGTCTCCCTGGCGCCATAACACTAACACGGGAAGCCGCGAACATGTATAAGTTATATTTTAATGTTAGCTGAGACGGTCATCCCAATATCTATCTATCTATATCTATCTATCTATCTATCTATCTATCTATCTATATATATATATATATATATATATATATATATATATATATATATATATATATATATATCCTATCCTGAGCTAGGTACCCATGTTATCGACCAACCCTTCGGGTGCATGAAGAGCTGGGCTGATAGTGGACCGACTGCATCAACCAGGATTCGAACGTATGGTTCACTGTCAGTAACACTAACCGCTACACCACAAAATTGGAGGTGAAAAGGGGAAACCATTGAGGTGGAAGGATGGACTAGCAGATATATGCCTAGTGTTAGGGGCCTGAACATGCTGGTGATAAATAGAATTGCAGCAATATTATATTGTATGCTGGATGTGAGGATCATTTGACAGTGGGGTGAACCAGGGCATATGACAAGATCAAAGGAAACCACAGAAAAGTCTGTAGCGCCTGGTTGTGGTTTCACTGCATTATACATGTCAGCTAGAGAGTAGATGAGCGAATAAGGCCAATTTTTTCGTTTGATCTTGGCGCTACCTCGCTAATGTGAGAAATGGAGGCATGAGGGTTGGTGGAATTGGGTATATATATATATATATATATATATATATATATATATATATATATATATATATAATATGATTTTTCATACATGTTCATCACTTCCCGCATTAGCGACGTAGCGCCAGAAACAGATGGACTGGCCTCATTCGCTCACGTCCATTCTCTAGCTCTCATGTAAAATGCACCGAAACTATGGCATATATATATATAGGTACAGTAGGGGTGAGGGTCAAGTCAATTGGGAGGTGAGTTTGAATGGAGAAAAACTGGAGGAAGTGAAGTGTTTTAGATATCTGGGAGTGGATCTGTCAGCGGATGGAACCATGGAAGCGGAAGTGGATCATAGGGTGGGGGAGGGGGCGAAAATTTTGGGAGCCTTGAAAAATGTGTGGAAGTCGAGAACATTATCTCGGAAATCAAAAATGGGTATGTTTGAGGGAATAGTGGTTCCAACAATGCTGTATGGTTGCGAGGCGTGGGCTATGGATAGAGATGTGCGCAGGAGGATGGATGTGCTGGAAATGAGATGTTTGAGGACAATGTGTGGTGTGAGGTGGTTTGATCGAGTAAGTAACGTAAGGGTAAGAGAGATGTGTGGAAATAAAAAGAGCGTGGTCGAGAGAGCAGAAGAGGGTGTTTTGAAATGGTTTGGGCACATGGAGAGAATGAGTGAGGAGAGATTGACCAAGAGGATATATGTGTCGGAGGTGGAGGGAACGAGGAGAAGAGGGAGACCAAATTGGAGGTGGAAAGATGGAGTGAAAAAGATTTTGTGTGATCGGGGCCTGAACATGCAGGAGGGTGAAAGGAGGGCAAGAAATAGAGTGAATTGGAGTCATGTGGTATACAGGGGTTGACGTGCTGTCAGTGGATTGAAGCAAGGCATGTGAAGCGTCTGGGGTAAACCATGGAAAGCTGTGTAGGTATGTATATTTGCGTGTCTGGACGTGTGTATGTACATGTGTATGGGGGGGGGGGGGGGTTGGGCCATTTCTTTCGTCTGTTTCCTTGCGCTACCTCGCAAACGCGGGAGACAGCGACAAAGTATAAAAAAAAAAAAAAAAAAAAAATATATATATATATATATATATATATATATATATATATATATAATTATTTTACATTTGATACTTTTGGTTCTTTGCCCAGAACGGCATATTACTATATAACATCACAGGACTGTAATTTGCTGTCCAACATATAACCTTTTGTGTTCTCAGTCATTTTGTATTAAATAGCAGCTGTTGGTGGGGGCCAGTGTAGGGGCCTGTCGACGCGTAACTTGATACAGTATTGTTCAGTCTCTGGTAATGGAGGCGGCTTATTTAGACAGCCTGGAACGTAATAAAAGATTTTAAAATTGGTTTTCCTGCTTATTGCTGAGTCGGTAACGGCTGGTGTCGACGGCGAAGGAGCCTCGAGTTGTACAGTGCAGCGGAATTATAGACACACGGCAATCTAACGGCGTCCCTGGGGATGATTATTCTGCCGTGATTTATGGTGACAGCTGATATTTTATAAGATTATTATATATATATATATATATATATATATATATATATATATATATATATATATATATATATATATATATATATATAATCCCTGGGGATAGGGGAGAAAGAATACTTCCCACGTATTCCCTGCGTGTCGTAGAAGGCGACGAAAAGGGAAGGGAGCGGGGGGCTGGAAATCCTCCCCTCTTTTTTTTTTTTTTTTTTTTTTTCTAAAGAGGGAACAGAGAAGGGGGCCAGATGAGGATATTCCCTCAAAGGCCCAGTCCTCTGTTCTTAACGCTACCTCGCTAACGCGGGAAATGGCGAATAGTATGAAAGATATATATATATATATATATATATATATATATCATACAAACCTCCAACAGTCAGGATCGAACCCGGGACCCCTGTGCAACAGGCATGAGCGCTACTGCTAGGCTATGATCGCCCCAATAGGGAAATGACTATGCGAATACTGTGTACTCGAATACCCTTCGTCTCACGTTGGTGAGCAACGGGGTCTACACCGGTCATTTCCTATCAGGCTCACACAGCCAGCAGATAGCATTTTACAACGCGGAGGTATATGAAAGTGCATATGAACGCGCACCTTCATGAAACATACAAACATCCAACACCCTGGATCGAACCCGGGACCCCTGTGCTACAGACGGGTTCTGTAAACCAGACATGAAGGGTCGTACCAATCTTGGGATTCAATAGGTTAATTTTATTTCGGTTACTGTGTGTCCTTAGTTGTCTTGCTTGACCAAAGAAATTAGCTCTAACACGATTGATTTCCAAGTCATGTTTTTAATGCGTGAGCAAATGTGAGCTCATAAGAATAAGTGAGAGTTAAAGGTCTGTACATTATGCTGCAAATGACGCATTTATCTGCAAATTTTTACTCATTATGGCGATAGATGGCGCTCATTCACAGCTGTTGTTACGTACGTAGGTTCTGTAACCACGGGATTTTCCTGCTTTGCTTCATTTACATTTTGCGTTTACATGAAAAGTGCTGATAAGATCTAGTGACAAGGCAAAGATAGATCTTAATGTGTAGGATAATGATAGATCTTCATGTGACATTGTGAGTGTATTACGTGGTGAGCAGGCTGTGTGTATGGCTGGCATATGACGCATTAGTCTTATTAATTCCATCGTTAATCTTATATATATATATATATATATATATATATATATATATATATATATATATATATATATGCTTTAGGCTACATGTGGATGGTGGAGTTTGTTCTCGTTGTATTGGCAAGCGAGTCGCAGGGTAAGGGCGGTGGATGGGCCCAGCCCTCCACCATTGACAGCAGCTCGCCATGCCTGTATTGTGTGGGAAATTGGTCGCTGGAAGTGAATGAATAGTGGGGCAATTAGGGACTTTTTGTAACTGGTCGAATGTTTCATTTCCTGTGTTTCTCTCTCTCTCTCTCTCTCTCTCTCTCTCTCTCTCTCTCTCTCTCTCTCTCTCTCTCTCTCTCTCTCTCTCTCTCTCTCTATCTATCTATCTCTATCTCTCGTTTTGTGTGTGTGTGTTTGTGTGAGAGAGGCTGAGGGAGACAATAGCAGGAGCAGATATAGTGTGGCTCTTGGTGCCCATCTCTTGAACATAAGAAAAAAAAATGATCGTGCTTAATTTCGCCTGGTGTGGGTTGCTGGCCACGCTGGTGAGGGGCAATCACACAGCAGCAGCTGCCACCGGCCGCTCTCCCAGTGCTCGTGCCACCGCTGCCACTCAAAGGGTAACTGTGTGAGACATGTGGGTGGATAAGAGAAAGTAAAGCGCTAGTAGATAAACTCATGATAACCAGTGTTGTAAAGTGTAACGATGGCCTCAGCTGCAGACACGAGAATTTCCGCGTTTTATAACGTAGGTGGGACAACGATGGTTGATCGTTGGGGCACATCACAAGTCATCTACTTGGTGTTCAGGGTCGGTGAAGTGTGGATTATCGAGGCCCATACACTCATACCTGGCCATCCACGGCCTTACTTGAACGCCCTTGTCATCCGTTGTCTTATTTGAAGGATCCCACGAGTCCCTTTTGACGACCGCTGAGTGTTAATAATGAATCCAGAGTCTGTGTCGATACAGAGTCCCATTTCAGGAGCTGAGAGCCTTGCGTGTCGATGTAGAACCCGACTCAGCCATCGACATAGTTGTACTCGACGATGTTGGGAGTCGCACTTGACCGTCCAGAGTCCTACTTCGTGATGTTGACAGTCCAGTTTGACGAGGGAGAGCTCGGAATTGGAGGAACCGGAGAGGGGGGCCTAACCCGCGCCCAGGTCACCCGACACCCGCCTTGGTCACTCGTTTGGTACTAGTGTCGTGAGCGCCTGCCTCACCCTCTTCATCTGACACTCATAAAATTTCTCTTGAGATACGACGGGTTTACACAAGTCGTCTTGAAGTAGGACGCTCGAGGCTGGGTGCTGCTATAAATACCACCGCACAAGTGTCCACATCACTGCCCAGTTCATGCCAAGGGGTCCGCCTCTTGACCAGAATTACTTATCCCCGTTGAATACGATGACTGAAACCATTCATTGTCGCGGCATAAAGGTTAACTATGAGGAGGGAGGTGAGAACAGAGCGTCTTCAGTCGTGAAAGCAGCGTCCACGCTCCTCCTCCTCCTCCCCCCTCACACACACACACACACACACACACACACACACACACACACACACACACTGACAACCTCTGGCAACAAGGATTAAGGAAGGGGATGGTGACTTCACTCGCATCTTGTTCGTCTGTCTGCCTGGCTAGTATAACCCTGAGATAGCTTATCAGTCTACACGTGTGTGATTAGGCTTGAAATGGTGTCCTGTGTTAACATTCATGGCGATTTGCTTTGCGCCGCCTTCAGCGGTTCCTCTATTATGCCACCCCAAGATCATCCCGTGGGCGGTAGCGCATAAAGATTATACAGAGGTTCCCAGGCGTCTTCTTCAGAACCCCTGTAGGTAGGAAATTATAAGAAAGATCTTCTCCAGCCTAAGGTATAACAATTAGTTCTCCAGAAACTGACATGAAGACAAAATGTAATTAACTGTAATCACTTGAGTCGTGCAAGATCTTGTTGCATTCCTTAAGAGAAAATGGGTCGA
This sequence comes from Panulirus ornatus, assembly GCF_036320965.1. Lineage (NCBI taxonomy): Eukaryota > Metazoa > Arthropoda > Malacostraca > Decapoda > Palinuridae > Panulirus > Panulirus ornatus. The sequence goes on from NC_092242.1 coordinate 58,207,978, forward strand.
AATTCACGTTTTCCGTTGTTGTTCTTTCTTCCCCAAGTGTGAATGTTCGCCGTGAGCAAGTGATGTGTGACACACATGCTCTACCGAGTCGCAGAACTGCGCTCCCACCTCACTTGAATTCGAGATCATACAGGTAATGCGTTAGTGAGTCTCGGTGAGGGAGTCGGTGGTTGTAGGAAGTGAGAGTATCGTGCTGGGGGACTCCATGTGGAGGAGGTAGGAGGAAGTGCCTTTAGAACGGGCTGTTTGTGGCTGTTGTTCATGACGGTTGTTTGCGTGACGCCACTGGCCGTCATGACTGACGCAAGTGTGTCGAGAGAAAGTGAGAGGAGATTCATAGAGAAGGAAGGACTGTTTGAGGCGGCGGACAGCGCCACCAAGAGGGCGTGGCTGTGTTAAGTCGAGCCATGGAGGACTAGGAGGATGTGGCTATGTTAAGTCAAGCCATGGAGGACTAGGAGGATGTGGCTGTGTTAAGTCAAGCCATGGAGGACTAGGAGGATTTGGCAGTGGCAAGTCAAGCCATGGAGGACTAGGAGGATGTGGCTGTGTTAAGTCAAGCCATGGAGGACGATGAGGGTGTGGCTGTGTTAAGTCAAGCCATGGAGGACTAGGAGGATGTGGCTGTGTTAAGTCAAGCCATGGAGGACTAGGAGGATGCGGCTGTGTTAAGTTAAGCCATGGAGGACTAGGAGGATGTGGCTGTGTTAAGTCAAGCCATGGAGGACTAGGAGGATGTGGCTGTGTTAAGTCAAGCCATGGAGGACGAAGAGGGTGTGGCAGTGGCAAATCAAGCCATGGAGGACTAGGAGGATGTGGCTGTGTTAAGTCGAGCCATGGAGGACTAGGAGGATGTGGCTGTGTTAAGTCAAGCCATGGAGGACGAAGAGGGTGTGGCAGTGGCAAATCAAGCCATGGAGGACTAGGAGGATGTGGCTGTGTTAAGTCAAGCCATGGAGGACTAGGAGGATGTGGCAGTGATAAGTCTAACCTTAGAGGACTGGAGGGTGTAGCCGTGTTAAGTCAAACTATGAAAGTAAGAGGGGTTGGCCGTGTTAAGTCAGACAACATCAGGAGGATGTAGGACGTTTATATGATAAGTCCAGCCATGGAAGACCGGGAGGGTGAGCGCTGTGTTAAGTCAAGTTGTGGAGGAGCAGAAGGTTTCTGGCTGTATAGCTCAAGACTGCTAGGGGAAAGAGGGGTCCTGTCCTGCCTGTTAATGTCTACAGAATATTTTACTTTGCTGGACAATTCAGCTGAGACCCTCCCTATATTGAGGTGGCTTTTGATAAGAAAAGAAAAAAATAACTAGCATCTACACAAGTGTGGCTTTATTTATTTATTTATTTATTTATTTATTTTCACGGCACACCAGTTAAAGCCAAAAGTCCTTAGAGCTGGGCCTCATTTAAGTTATGAAAAAGCGTTCAAAGAGAGGATCAGATACGAAGAGGAAGAGAAAAATACTTAAATATCACTGGAGAGAGAGAGAGAGAGAGAGAGAGAGAGAGAGAGAGAGAGAGAGAGAGAGAGAGAGATCTTGAGAAATTGAAAAGTGTGAGGTTGAATTTGATTGGAAAGACACGAGGGTGTAAAGAGCGCGCCAAGGTTTACAACGGGCACAGTGGTATGTGACGCAGTAGCTTGTCGGGTATTACGTGTTGTAGCTAACGGCGTGCCAAGGGCGACGTGAAAAATGGACTGTATGTGGTCTTGAAATTATCCATAATAACTGCCATTGGTGGATGTAACGCAGCGTAAGTGGGCTTAATGACCTAGACAAGTAGAAGGTCTAAAGCCCAAACATCCAACAGATCAACCTATGGCTGTTGCATACGACTATTGTGGCTAACTCTTGAAGGAGAAACCAAAGTAATATCCTCAGAATAGGGAGTGTGAACCAACCCTGCTGTGGGTCAGGACAAGTAGGTCATATTCTGATGTCTTTCTGGAAGGGTTGGGATACGTGCTACTTTGGATCCAACTCTAGTCTCGCAAGTAGGTGGGTGGACTCAGAACTTCCCCAAGATGTTACAGCAGCGGCACCACCCGACACACACACACTGATCAGTCCTTTGTTTTAAAATATGAGCAAGTGTTCAGAAGAAAAGAAGTTGGCGGCATCTGAACAAGACTTCCAGTTTCTTAGAAAAAATCGTAGCTGTGTGTGTGTGTGTGTGTGTGTGTGTGTGTGTGTGTGTGTAAGTAAGGTGGGGTTTCCAGGACGGGTTAGATGTTTCAGAAATGCTAAGTATGTTTTGTGTCGAGTGGTGAAATTACGAATCCATCACAAAAAAAAAAACGGGAATTTTATGTGGGATTATTTCAGAGAGATGGGCTGAACTCGGGTTGTAAGGGCAGTTCAGTTTTCCCCTTCAGATTTATTCTGCTCAAGACTTGAGTTTATTCAGGAAATGGTAATCGAAACGGGACGCACATCGAGCAAGAGAGGATGGAGCGGTGTTGAGGGTGGAGGTGGAGGAATGCGGTGTGAGTCATCAGCGTATGAGCGAGTGCACCTGGTGAGCTGGCGAGGAAAGAAAATGGGTGTTAAAAAGAAGAATGTAAGAGGTAAAAAACAGAAAGCTGAGGGACACCGCTGTTGATAGTGAGACAGGTAGAGGGGCGATTAAGCCATAACCTTCAAGGTCACGAGGACATCAACTGTGCTTTATATATTTTTGATGTGATGATGAAGGAGAGGATAGAATGTCGTCAGCCTTCACATTACCGAATGACGTGTGAGTCATTCACACTCTCTCGTTAAGTTCTAGTTTGCATTGTTGGTCTGTTGAGGTGAGTGGCTGGTGGTGGATCAGAGGATGATGGAGTTTCCGGCCTTGATGACGCCATCGTACTCCCAGTGTGTGACAAGCCGGGTATAGCCTCCATCATGGTTATTCCACTGGACTAACCCTCCAGGCGGACCTGTGTAATAATAGCTAGCCCCTTCCGCCCGCCACACCTGGCCTTAAGAGGCAGTAAACTCAGGCACTTGCCGTTACCCAACACTGGCAGCGTGTTGGTGACTTGAAAGTTCCATGCCTCTCGCCCGTGTGACTCCCTCCCTTCCCCGTCCACCCCTCTCAGAAGCCTCGCTCACTGATAGCACGTCTTCAGAACACCGTGTGAAGTAATATCTTGGGGGGGAAAAAAAGAAAATACCCAGGCACTCTAACCCAGTGTTGCCCCCTCGTGCTCGGCCGCTAACCTACCCAACCGCCGACCCACGGAAATCTGTAAATTAATTGCCCTCATCCGCTCTTTAAACGGCTTCTTTAAACTATTTTTGCCCCTGTGGTGGTGGTGGTGGTGGTTGTACAGCAATTAATGGTAGAATGATCAAAGTCCCGTCAAGGTTTTACTGGTTTTTTGTCTCCTGGCCATTTTACCTCGTTCCTGCTTCCGTCCCTCGTCATTTCAGGACGAATTTATTAACAGGTCTTGTGGCTTTTTGAGACAGGTAACCACCTCTCTCGTTGAAGGTGAAGTTTGCTCATGGCATCTCCTGTGCTGATATCGCGCATCAGCTTTACAAGTGGGAGTTAGGTCAGACCAAGAGGGTCAACAACCATATGGGTATAGTGCACACCATCACCCTACATACTTGTCCCTCCATCACCTCTGACCATGTCCCTTCACCACCTCTGACCATTACGCATGGCTTGAACCTGATGGACATACGTGGACGTAACCCATTACTGTCAGAGGCGACCCTGGTGATGTTGCCACTTGGCCGGACGCTTTCTCATGGCCTGCCTTCATGAAATGAGTCTTCCTGTGTGTGGAGTTCAAGCTTGACTTAAAGGTCACACAAGAGTCTGACGGACAGCATGACTGCCCGGTGTAAGGTCAACTGTATCATAAATTAAGAAGGTGGAGAGAAGAGGAATGGTTGGTGGTTGTCCATACTGGGCATTTCTGGGCCGTCGTGCTGTTGTTCCTGTCTTCCTTGTGGTCAACCTGGCCAGTGCCCTTACTAACGTGTTTCTCCTGGTCATATATATATATATATATATATATATATATATATATATATATATATATATATATATTGTGGGATGTATCATAATCATAAGGTTATAGGCCTTTGTTTACATTTATATGTTTTTGTTTATGTGAGCAGTATATGATTCGACATTGGAGCTCATGCCTTTGCCTTATGTGGATAGGTATGTGCATGCGAGTAGTGGTTGTGATGTTTTTGTATGTTACGTATTATGAGGAAGAGAACTTTAATCTTGTGCTGCCTCAGCCCGACTTTCTATACGTACCATGTTTTAACCATGTGTACACGCACACATTTACGCACCTCAGCCATGTGTACACGCACACATTTAAACACCTCGCCTTACTCCAGGTGTGTAGGAATGATCGTGCTGGTTTGTGTGTGTGTGTGTGTCTTGCAGGATCTTGTGTACGCGGGAGGTTGGTGTGGTGTACAGGCTGGCGATGTGTGAGCGGCCCGCCACCCCTGCGTTACACCGGGTCTGGTCATGTTTGTGTAGAGCACACTGTTCCCACCTTTGTGTACTCTCCTCCCCCTTTCCTTTGTCTTCCTCCTGCGTATCCTCATCCTTATCTTTATTGTACTTATCTCCAACATCCTCATCAGTCATTATTATAATTTTTTTTTTCAGTTCTCTCTTCCTTCGTCCTCATCTTCGAGTGGTGCATACTACGAGTTCAGAATTTGGTTTATGTTTTAGTGTTTTAAGGGGGGCACTAAGTCCTGAGAGAAAGGTTATGACGTGTAGGTTTTTAGGTTTATTGGTATAACATGAAATCTGGTGGTGGAGGAAGAGTTGGTGTTGTGGGATAGGGGTGGTGTGTGTAGGGCAGCGGCCCCGTCCGTCCGTGTGATGGATGGCCGCCCACACACACACACACACACCAGGACTCGGCCAGGCCCTCCCTCACCTGCTACACGTGGATCTTGTAGCCCCCCATACGCACACACAGACACCTGCACTCTATGAACCCATGTTCATCTCCCTTCTCCCCATACAGTCTCCCTCCAACGCAAGTTCTTGAATCATCAAACATGAGTATTTCGTAATTTGGCTACTGTTAATGATGGTGTTGGTCAAGTCTCCTGTCAGTTCTTGTGCTTTGTTTATAGTAGCCGACGCGGGAGAGGCAGAAGCATTGCCTACTCGTGCTCATCTCAGATGAAAGACAGAGGAGGGGACAAGAATATAGAGTACCAGAGCTCCCTCAGGTGTTTCATGGTGTGACTCTGTAAATGAAGAAATGATACAGGTAGAGGGAAAGGCGAAAGAAGAAGAGAGAAAGGAAATAAATAGAGGGAAAGGCGAAAGAAGAAGAGAGAAAGGAAACAAATAGAGGGAAAGGCGAAAGAAGAAGAGAGAAAGGAAACAAATAAGAGGGAAAGGCGAAAGAAGAAGAGAGAAAGGGAACAAATAAGAGGGAAAGGCGAAAGAAGAAGAGAGAAAGGAAATAAATAGAGGGAAAGGCGAAAGAAGAAGAGAGAAAGGAAACAAATAAGAGGGAAAGGCGAAAGAAGAAGAGAATTCTAGTTTCGCTGTTCGAGAAAAGCATGAGGTATCATAACGGTCAATCCTCGCGTGAATGGTCTGTACTCCGAAACAATGGGAAGCAGCAGACAGTCGCCTGTCGTGCGTGCAAGCCTTAGTGGCTGGGTCACGTGCAAACAGCTGCCAAGAGCAATGACCGAAGTATTTTGATTTTTAGACCAGAGAGAGATGGCAACAGCATCATGGCGGACGCAAGGGATGGTTGAGGAAGGAGGGGGAGGAGGAGAAAAAGAAGAAGGAGAAGAAGAAGGAGCTGGAGAAGAAGACACTTGCCATCCTCAGAATTGTTACACACTTTCTTACATATATTAGTGGACATATATCTAAATATGATGCTTGATTTTCACTGTGTAGTTCATCTGACCAAAGAACCACGTTAGTTAGCTGGTAGATATACAGTAGGGGTATTTCTTAAATTTCTAGTTATGCCAGTCATGCAGACTAGGCCTGTTTTGTCCATTCACACACATATCTCCGAAACTACTGGGCCAGTTTGAACCAAACTTGGCAGGGATGGTCCTCGGTTCTCCCACTGCAAAAATGTGTCTAGTGAACCCGACCCGCCTTGTACCCAAGATGGCCGCTGATACCAAGACAGCCATAACTTCTTCAAGACAAGGTTTGCCTAGATGTCATCTGCAGCTACATGAAAATGAGCTGTTTAATATATTCAGTGGGCTTTTAAAAGGAAATGTATATGAGTGCATTTATTTTTTTTTTGCTGGGCCATTTTGAACCATACTTGGCGTGGATGGTCCTTGAGTGGTCGCTTTTTTTTTAACTCTCTGATGATTCCGTCTACCATCCACGAAGGCCGATGTTAATTAGAATAGAAATGCCTTAAAATAGCTTTAATTCCATCGTTTTAAAGTTATATGTGAACTGTGTATGTTGATAGAAAGGCAGGTTGAGTGATGGAGACTCGTGTGATTCTCTAGTTTTACTTCGCGAAGAGTTATGAGAAAAGTACCACCGTTGATTGTATGTGGTTGTTGTGTGGCTACATCTCAGTTGTTGTATCGGTAAGCCCCACGTTGATAGGACTGGCTCTCTGCCTTTTATCATACATTGTAAAATGAATTCACTATTGACCCCAGTAAGTTATATGACGTTCTGGTTCGCTGATGTGTGTTGGGGGAAGTGTTACCGTCAGGAGACCAGTGAGGGCGTCAGGGCTCACAGCCACACCGTCTGTACAGGTTCTGTTGGTTGGTCGGGGGCTCGACCGTCCTGGTGTAACAATAAGCTAAAAACAAGTAAGACACGTTGCTGGTGCTCTCGGTGCCCGCAGACCGGCCGACGCAGCGCGGGGAGGGGAGAGCTTCCTCTCCACACACACTCTCACTCTCTCTCTCTCTCTCTCTCTCTCTCTCTCTCTCTCTCTCTCTCGTCCTCATGCACCCTTCGTCCAAGTGTTCGCTACCGTAACTGGATTCCAGAACTGTATTTTTTTTTCTTCTTGCCTGCGACTCTTCTCCTGTGAGACAGGTACAATGTGGTGTCGTCCTTTAGAGTTTGATTCAGTAATTCTGTCTTGTTCCAAACTGATTTTGTAGTTATATGCTCGTTCAGTAGCCTTGTAGAACCTGTCACGGGAGAAGAAAGTTAAGAGTAAATGTGAATAAGAGTAAGGTTATTAGGTACAGTAGGGTTGAGGGTCAAGTCAATTGGGAGGTGAGTTTGAATGGAGAAAAACTGGAGGAAGTGAAGTGTTTTAGATATCTGGGAGTGGATCTGGCAGCGGATGGAACCATGGAAGCGGAAGTGGATCATAGGGTGGGGGAGGGGGCGAAAATTCTGGGAGCCTTGAAGAATGTGTGGAAGTCGAGAACATTATCTCGGAAAGCAAAAATGGGTATGTTTGAAGGAATAGTGGTTCCAACAATGTTGTATGGTTGCGAGGCGTGGGCTATGGATAGAGTTGTGCGCAGGAGGATGGATGTGCTGGAAATGAGATGTTTGAGGACAATGTGTGTGAGGTGGTTTGATCGAGTAAGTAACGTAAGGGTAAGAGAGATGTGTGGAAATAAAAAGAGCGTGGTTGAGAGAGCAGAAGAGGGTGTTTTGAAGTGGTTTGGGCGCATGGAGAGGATGAGTGAGGAAAGATTGACCAAGAGGATATATGTGTCGGAGGTGGAGGGAACGAGGAGAAGAGGGAGACCAAATTGGAGGTGGAAAGATGGAGTGAAAAAGGATTTTGTGTGATCGGGGCCTGAACATGCAGGAGGGTGAAAGGAGGGCAAGGAATAGAGTGAATTGGAGCGATGTGGTATACAGGGGTTGACGTGCTGTCAGTGGATTGAATCAAGGCATGTGAAGCGTCCGGGGTAAACCATGGAAAGCTGTGTAGGTATGTATATTTGCGTGTGTGGACGTGTGTATGTACATGTGTATGGGGGGGGGTTGGGCCATTTCTTTCGTCTGTTTCCTTGCGCTACCTCGCAAACGCGGGAGACAGCGACAAAGTATTAAAAAAAAAAA
>NC_092242.1:58221019-58283519 GCF_036320965.1 Panulirus ornatus
TTGGAGAAGATGGATACTCGCTTGACTGTTGCTCGTTTGAGCGAGAGTAAATGTGGCGTTACGGGTCATGGGGAAGAAGGCTACGCGTTTGTTCGTTGACTGCTAAGTGAGCGTTAACCTCCCTCGGAGACGGTTATTTAACAACGGTTCTGTCTCTCGCGTCAAACAGACAGCTTAGAGATGTGTGTGTCGCCATCAACGTGTGGTTGCATCTGCAACACCGTGTTGAGCCTCTTGTGTTGAGGGTTTGACGGCTTGGCGGTAACTTGAGTGAGGCAGAACCCCTGGTATGTCACGGGTTGAACACCAGCTAACATAGGAGTGGCTTGGATCCCACACTATAATCGTGGGTATGGTTTCATCCTGCGTCATAAAGCGTCCAGTAAGTTTCTGGGAGACTGGTGAACGTCGTCTCAGGGATGTAAACTGTTTTCTTTTTAACCCAGTCCTCCAGCTGAGCAAATACGACTCTCCAGAATTTGTGAGAAGATAATTTCTCCGTGTCGAATCAGGAGGATATGAATGTAGTGCATTGCATTATGGTAAAAGTTAGAAATTGCTACAGTTATTATTTACGATTACGAGCAGGTAACTTTCCTTGAATATATTAAGAAAACAGGTTTGGGTTCCTGGTTCTTAGTTCCTGGGGTGGAGTCTGTCTGTCTGTATGAAAAACACGTTATTTCGCTCCGGTTGAACTGTAGACTCAAGCCCGCCGTTCTCTGACTGCCCCAGTTTTCGAACGATCAAACTGAAACGTTTAACGTTAGCATACTCGTGCCGAAGCTGTACGTGTCTAGCCTAGAATTTGAAAGCTGTACATCTCTAGCCTAGGTATGACAGTCGTACATTTTCACATGTAGTAGTGTACACTGTATTCTAACAGTTCTTCCACATGACTACAACGTTGAAATCTGATTCAGACTTTGAACGCGAGTTACAGCGAGAGCACATCGTTGTTGGATGACCAGGGATGGATGCAGGTCTCCGTTATTGGCAAATTGCTTATGTTTAGGATGTCGTGAATGTCTGTCTGTCTCAGTGTTCTCATGAAGGTTGGTAGCCCTGATCTCTTGTGCACATCAGCCCCAGGAAGAATACAGTCACCAGCTTAGTGACTTGAATGTATGATTAAAGTCGACGCTGCATTCCTCCACTTCCTTCATTGCTGCTCCTTTTTCTCTCTATCACTCGATCTGCATCTCGTCTCGACACAACCTCTTTAATAAACTCAGACTTGGACAGGATATATCAGTGCTAAGTAAACTCAGACTTACTTAGGATATTTCAGTGGGGTAGACGAAATCTGGTTAAGTTTAATGCCTCCAAGACCCAGTTTCTGCCCATTCCTGTGTCGAAAACTCTGCAACTATCCTCTCTTCTTTGACAGTTCTGTAATTCCAGCTCTTAACTCAGTGAACATGCCTGGTTTACTGTAACATCCATTATGTCTTGGAAATCTTACATTACGGAAATAGCTCAGTCTGCCTCTTAAGAAACTGGGGCCATTATTTACATGTTGAAATTTCTTTTCTTTATTAATAGTTGTTGCGTTTATACAAAGGATTGATCCGTCCTTTTGTGGAGTACTGCTCTCACATCTGAGGTGGTTCTAGCCTTATATCCTTACTTGACATGTTTGAGTGGAAAGCGGTCACACATTTCAACCCTCCCAGGCTAACCTCAAGACTTGACCCCCTTGCCCTACGCCGCAATGTTGGTTCACTTTCCTTCTTCTATAGGTATTACTTTTGTTTTCGCTCCTGGGAGCTGGCTGCTTGTGTGCCCCCACCACTGGCTAGAGTACGCAACCCTCGGCGAGCTGCTGCGTCACATGGTTACTGTGTGGGCCGTTGGCAACTCAAGATTGGGCCGGTTTGATGAGTTGCTTTCTACACACCTCGAAGCTTTTGAGCGATAAACCCCTCTCCTGCCTTTCCCAATAGCTATGACATGGCACGTTTTAAAACAGAAGTTTTTCCTCTTCCTCCAAAAATCGTTAAATAGTTTCCTTTTGTCTTTTCTTTTCCCGTTTCATTAACCTCTCTGTTGTTCATTTAAGGCCCGGCCTTGATGTAGACTTTTATCCCTGATTGGAGCCTCCAACGTAAAAGAAAAAAAAAAAAGTTTTTACAGACCGAAGCAGATCAAAGTAGGTTATGGAAATATGAATTTCAGGTCATTAAAAAAAGTATTCATGCTAATGAATTCACAAATTATGATTTTAGAAATGGGTGAAAGTAATGTTTATTTTTTTTTTTTTTTTTTACGTTGCAAGGGGCAACGCACCGGTAGATCGCTTGTTTTCGACATTGTAGTTTCTCCTCCGCCGCTAAGATACCCTGAGGTAAGCTATGGTTTGGGGAGTATGTATGGCGTGCACTGGTAGAGGGCGACGGGTATGAGCTCTCAATTCTCTAATGGGTAAAGTGAATTGATTCAGTATTATAGTGAGATTGTAGCAAAGATGTATGACCTACCTGTGCCGACTAGTCGGCAAAATAACCTCTGCATATTTCTTACATAACTGATTTCGTGTCATATTTGTAGAGGGAGCATATTTGTACTCACTGTATTATGGAACAATATAGTATTTGTAGTTAACTTAGAGATTCTAAGCAAGCTCTCCAGCCTTGAACCTGTTAATACCAGCTTTCCGAAAATGTTGTGGACGTAGTAGAGTTGCCAGCAGTCATTGTGTTCTTATCAACACGACAGATGAATAATGGCCTCTCACTGACGCTGGTTTCAGTCCTCACCACAAAACGTTCAGACAGCTGTCTGGATCAACGAAATTTCTTCCTTTTCATTTAGAAAAAAAGTATCGGTGGTCGTGAGATGTTTTGTTCTAAAGTTTCCTCTTTTTAATGTCTAGTTTTTTTTACAACGTTTTAGAGAAGGTTAAGAAAATATTGTTTGCCATGATGTGTGAAGCGAGAGATTTTTATAGATAGCATTTTAATGCTCTGTATTTGCATTTGTGTAAGATAGGATTTCAGAAGCAAATACTTCGGGTGTTTATATTTGCCTATACACATCAAGAGCCACAACTTGTACAGTGAGAAACAGCAAAACAGACAATCGTATGACACTGTTCGTGGTATATGTAAGGACAGACAGTTCCGTTGTCCAGCTGAAGACACTGGTCATCAGTCATGTTACAGCTAAAGTCGTGTTGTGGAAGGTATTCATGCATGGCTGGTGAATAGCTAAGCTGATCTGAGTTGTAGATCATTTCAGTACGGTGTGGGTTTGCTTCAGTGACCTGACGGGGTAAGGGGCAGCAGTGAGGAGGATACCTCGGGTGCCGGAGGCGAGAAGCGTAACTAGACCCGCTCGGGTACAGGCTCCCAGGCTTTTTTTCTCTTTTACCGGGTAGCTTGTCTGGTGGTGGTGGTGGTGTTGGTGATGATGTGGGAGGACGCATGTAGAGGTACACACGCAACAGCCCCACGAACTTACGATGTTACGTCAGCGAGCACAGTAATTCCCTTGGGTGATTGTGTATTTCATTTATTCCTGCCGAGAATTTGATAATGCTTCGACACATTGTATCATTTTCTTTCCACACACACACACACACACACACACACACACACACACACACACACACATACACATATTGAGGAATATCGCTCGTCATTTTATTCTTGGGCTGCAAAGTTGCGCAGTTGGTATGCATCTGCCTGCATAGATGACTCAAACTGCATTATGTAATCTGGTTGAACGGTGCCTGTAACTTTTGTACCCAAAGAATTAACTGTAATAATGGTGAGCCAGTCACCGTGGGAGGCAGACTGACGGTTAGTTCAGTCGTTGTGTTCCTTGTCCCTGCCATCGTCGCCGAGGTGTTTGTTTGTTTACTTGAGATGTAGAGGGAGAGAAAATGAAGTGTGTTCATTCTACGTTCTCAGGCTGTGAGGTCGTTTGTTTATAGATGGGTATGCTAGCTTTCTAGGAGTGTGGAGTGCACACCGGCACTCAAAGAGTTTTTAGTGCACTGGACATATAGTACTGTGTGGGACATGATTGGGGAACATGGAACTTGCGATGTGTAGTGAATCGTATCACACCAGACAGAGCAGTATCTTCCTTCGGATATTTAATTTACTACTTTCTACATGATAAAAAAAAATCTGCATAGTAAAGACATAGAAGTGTCTAATTACACACGGGATAAAAACATCTGCGTAGTAAAAACATAGAAATGTCTAACCACACACGGGTTGATGAATCTAATGTTCCATGTGGCTTGTAAGCCGAGAAAAGCGAGTCGGTGGAGATAACAGGCTATAAAACAAGCAGCAGATGCCGCATAAAACAAGTGGATGATGCAGCTGTCTTGCGTGGGATGAGAGGCAACAACTCGTATCACAAGAGCGACTTTCTAGTGCACAAAAACAATGCCCGACTGTCATATGTGTGGGAAGCACGTGCAGATGTGTGTGTGTGTGTGTGGAGCCAGCTTGTCTAGCGTCGCCGTGCCCGCACCGCTGCTTGGTTGTCCCTGTGTAGCATGTGAGATTAACCACCTGTTGCACTAACTCATGCAGCGTGAGGAGACTTGTTCTCACCTTATACTGCTGACCACCACGACCATTGATAACGATTCTAGCTTTATAATGCGCTGAACATTGTTGGTTCACAGTTGTGGTTCGTGATCGGCGATGGAAGTGTTCTAAACATGCACATGAACGCTTCAGTACACGTCCTTGCAGGGTACAGTAATAATATTCTGCATGCTTGGGTAGAAGACAGGAGAGCTATCTATCTGTACGTATCTGTACAGCGCATCTAGGACACAGGCGAGAAGCCGCTAACATGGTCATATCGTAAGTCGACCTTGTTTTGACCATATGTGAAGCCTCGAAGTAATATATAAAACCGCTCGCTCGCCAAGGAATGTACGTAAGCAAGTACAATTGTCTGTTTTAGTTTCTGCGAGTGTATCATTTTGCTATATGAGTCTCGGGTGTCTGAAGTTGTGATTAAGTTTGTATCAGTAAATAATTTCATTAGTCTCTATGTGAAAGTTCACACATTTTACTGATGTGGAAGAATGTATGATGAACATTGAAAGGTTTGGGAATCGTCATTGTGCGCGGTGGTGTACGAGTGAGACAGAAGTTAATGGCAGGTGCATTTTGTCAGTGGCATGGCAGGTGGGGAAGTGGATGATGGTCCGTACTGTTAGGTAGGTGGCGAAGGTTGCGGAGAGTGAGGATCTGCTTGTGCACATTACTGAGTGAACCCGAAGTCCTGTATGGTTGTAGATATTTGGGACACGCCGTTGTGATGTGAGCTAATGACTCTTTAGAATCACAGATGACAGCCATAGTTACTTTACCGGTAATGTAGAAATCTTGGTTCATGGGCCGCAACGTGTGAGAAGATTGTGGGTTCTATATTCACTGTTTCTCAACCATGTTCGATCGCGACCTAGGATAAATACAATCTTTTCCCAGCCCGATAACCCAAAGGGTATTATATATTTAGTCTGTTTATTATTGTGAAATAAAAGTGTTCGTTTCACTCACACTGGATCGATTTAGACAACTAAAGCAGTGTGTAACTTAGGAACTTTTATTCAGGCAAATTGAAAAGCACAACTTTTCATGAAAATGTTTTCTATTCTGTATAGAATTTGTCAAGTGACATGTTTTCGATGTCTGTCATGATGCCGCTTCATTCTTGGTGCGAGATCTTCTGAGTGTAGGTTTTCCGTTGATAGATTTCAAACTAAGAATTATTGCCTTATTTCCCTCCTCTCTCTCTCTCTCTCTCTCTCTCTCTCTCTCTCTCTCTCTCTCTCTCTCTCTCTCTCTCTCTCTCTCTCTCTCTCTCTCTCTCTCTCTCTCTCTCTCTCCTTCTTGAAACCTTACCGCCACCCTCAGAAACATCCTCGCGACCCATGGTCTGGGAACGGTTGCTCTACGGGGAAAGATACGGCAGAGTTGAGCGGCCCCTGGGAGACGGTTATGGCGGTAGGGCTGCGGGTATTTAGGGAGTAGAGTGGGCGGAGTGGAGGTAAGTTAAGGTAATTACTGTTAACAGCAGCAGGTGGCCGTCACCAAGCCAGGACACGGCTCTCCCCCCGCTCTCTAACTCATTACTGGCGGACCAGGACAGGCGGCCTCTTAAGAACTGAGAAATAGGGCGAAACTCCTCACTAACTGGTCACTCAGGGAGAAGTGCGCATTTGTAACTGGCAGGAGTGAGGGTAAGACGCATGTCACGCAAGGATGGCGGGTTAGTGGTTTGGGTTATGGTTCGTTTTGCTTTTATCCTCTTACGATTTCAGTGGTCACGGTCCAATTTGATTACGCGTTTTCAGAAGGGCTGTCTGTCTCGCCCAGGTTAGTGGATATATACACCGGCCTAAGCCGTTGCCTCATTGTTTTAAATGTAAATGTTTAGATTGCGTTAAATATGTCCAAGATTCCAAATCACTGAAATCGAAGAAGATACTAAAGCGTCATAGTGCCAGGGGGGGGCAGTGACTTATTGGAAGGAAATGTCACCTTGTAAAATATCGTAAACGTTTACCTGTGAAGACCCAATAGGTCCAACCGCATGAAATGAATGCCGTTTCTCCCTAAGCTTAATCCATGTACTTACAGTGACGAGATACGAGATCTGTTGCTTTTAAGAATATTTGGATACCTTTGAATGGTTTCCTGGCCACCAGGTTTAGGAAGTTGTGGAGAGCAAGACGCCGGGCGGAGTTACAGCGACGCGTCACCCTCCCCACACCTCGATATCCACTGGAAACTAGAAACGTTTTAAAAGCACTTAAGATTATGTATATATATATATATATATATATATATATATATATATATATATATATTATTGTAAAACTCGTGAATATAAGAAACTATGAAAATGCGTCAGACCGTAACATTGGAAATATATAAAACCTGTTAGATATATTGTTGAACACTTCCGACGACCATGTGGCAGCCATGATGATGTACGACTCGACCTTAATGAGTGCTTTATAACTGTCAGCTACGCAGACTCTACCAGAATCACCGTAACATTTTTTCTATGAAATAAAATAAATTACTGCTCAAGAAACTTCAGGCCAATAGTGTCAGCAGTTGTTGCCAGCACACACACACACACACACACACACACCCGCCATCCGCGAGTGTAGTGAAGCGTATCACACACCACTGACGCGCACGTTGGGAAGAACCTCGATCTCGCACGGTGTTGCTGCTTCACTTTTTATATAGGTTGCTTTTAATTTCGGTCATCGCCTCACAACCCATTCAGTTGGACTGTCATAACTCTGCAAGTTTTGTGTACATTGCAGGTAAAAAAACAAACATTTCCACCATCATTTGTCTATTTTACCATCTGTATGTTGTCATAGTAAATATCAACACGCTGTTCCTTGTTTCGTTTCATTTGTTGGTACAACAGTTTGTGTGTGTGTGTGTGTGTGTGTGTGTGTGTGTGTGTATGTGTGTGTGTGTGTGTGTGTGTGTGTGTGTGTGTGTATGTGTGTGTGTGTGTGTGTGTGTTCTAGGAATTCTTCGTCTGACTTTGGCTGTAGCAGCACCGAACGAGAGCAGATGAGCGGTGATCCCGTCGCTATGTTGGTGGTGGCGGTAATAACAGGGGACCGAGGCTTGGCCGTACTAATGAGTAGTAATTAAGACGGGATGACGCCTCTTCGGCAAGCGTTACACGACGAGCCTAGCACCCTCCGCGCTGCATGGCCGCCACAACACCAGCCACAACTTCTGTTTACCAAATGGCGTCCTAGCTTCGTCTCTTCGATGTATATCAACTGACTGTTATATTTCTCTCTTGTGTCTCCCCTGATGATGTGATTATTACACGAAAGTGCACTTGGGAACTTTTCGTGTTTCATTTTCCCTGTGGACTCATAGGAATATATATATATATATATATATATATATATATATATATATATATATATATATATATATATATATATTGCAAATAAATGAACACACACCACACCACACACACAGTGGTTAGCTTTGGAACCCATAAATCTCGCGGGCAGGCGAGCCTACCCGCAGCCAACCCAGCTGTTTGAGTTTAATGGGGTAATCTGTCAGAAAGGCCTGGGATTGTTTCCTCACCGAAGAATGGTTTAAGAGTGTTGGATTTTTCTTTTTCAGTCATATATGTTATTGTTCGAAATCAAGTATCTCCATAGTGGGATGGTAATGAGGGAGAGGGAAAATGAAAAATAAATGAACAGTGTAAAGTATGATGATACCTAATTACTGAAAAGTTGCTCCGTTTATACAAGGGATTGATTCGTCTTTGTGTGGAACACTGCTTTCACATTTAGGGTGGTTGTAGCTCTGCATCCTTACTTGAGAGTCGAGTCGAAAGCTGTCCGACTTATAAACTGTCCCAGGCTAACTTCCAAACTTGACCCTTGCCCTACGCTGCATTGTTGGTTCACTTTCCCTCTTCTATAGGTATTATTTTAGCTTTTGGTCCAGAGAGCTGGCTGCTTGTGTGCCCTCGCCACTAGCTAGACAACGTAGTACTTGGCAAGCTGCCACGTCACGTGAGTTTTATGTGGCCATCAGCTTCTAAAGGTGGGCCGTTTCGACAACTGCTGCTTTCCCTGCACGTCGAAGCTTTGTAACTCTCAGTCTTCTGATGTGTTTCCCAACAACTATGACCTGGCACATTTCAAAAGACAGGTTTTTCACTTCCCCAAAATTCGTAAATATTTTCCCTTTTCTTTTTCGTTCCATGATTCTTTCTATATTTCAATTAAGGCCTGGACTTGATGTGGACTCTTGTCCATGACTGGAGCCTTCAACAAAGAATATCAACTGACTTATATTTCTCTCTTGTGTCTCCCCTGATGATGTGATTATTACACGAAAGTGCACTTGGGAACTTATCGTGTTTCGTTTTACCCGTGGACTCTTAGGAATATGTATATGATATATATATATATATATATATATATATATATATATATATATATATATATATATATATATATATATATATATATATATATTGAAATTTGGAGCGTCCATAATTATATGGGCTGTCGGTTTTAATTAAATTCGTTTCTTTTGGAGGACAAGTGCTTGTTTCAAAAGTGGAGGAAGCAAGGGAGAGACGAGGTAGGAAATGGAAGGACGGAGAGAAAACCTTCAAGTTATCTGAACTGGAACTAGCAGGAGGATGAGACGCCCACATTATATAGAGCGAAAGTGTTCTACAGGGGGAGACGTGCTGTTAATGGGCTGAATTAGGTCATATGAAGAGGTCAGGGAAATCTACTGGAAGGTGTGTGGGTCTTGGCTTAGAATAGTGGGCTCTGGTTTCGGTGCATTATACATGGCTGCCGGAGTAGATGTGAGCGAGTGTTCGTTTATTTTTGGCGCTAACACGCAACGCGTGAAACCGAATAATTTTGATATATTCGCAATGTGTGTGTGTGTGTGTGTGTGTGTGTGTGTGTGTGTGTGTGTGTGTTTGGGAGTGTGAAAAGTAGAGGGAGCAAGAGGGTGTGGGAGACTGACAAGATAGAAGGATGGAGCGAAGGAGTCTGGGAGATCGGTTACTGAACATACAGGAGTATGAGAGGCAAGTATGGTATAGAATGAATGAGACGCACGTTGTATATGGTCAGGGAGGAGGAGGGTGCGATGCGGTATCACTATGTTGTATGGATTTGGGAGGAGGAGGAGGAGGGGGCGATGTGGTATCACTCTGTTATGCCAAGATGAAACTGTTAAGGTAAACCGCGGTATGAGTAGGTGGGTTTGGCTGGAGTCGGTGGGTGCTGGTTTCTATGTACGGCAGCTAGAGAGTGGATGTCTGCAAATAAGGCTGCCACTTGTTGCTGCCTCTGCTAAGGCGACACACACACACACACACACACACACACACACACACACACACACACACACACACACACACACATACATACACAGTAATGCTACACTGAAAGTGATACTGACTGCGCTTCCTTCATGAGTCTATTGAGAAAAGGATTTGCCCATCTCTGTTGTTTGATCTTTATATTCAGATATTAAGATGAAGGTTGTACCAGAGGTGAGTGGGGTCTCCTAGCCAAGCAGGAGCAGCCGGAGGTGCGGAGCGACACCCCCCCTTTGAGAGGAACGAGCCACGTTTAAGATCTTCAAAAGTAATTATTCATATCAAACCCCAGCAGTCGATAACTGTGGAGTCTGCCTCCTTCTGTAATGCAGTCGACGAGTGGACTTGTATACGACTGCGTTACTGAGTGTGGGTATATATGGGGTGTACAGTGTATACCTCCTGCCATGATCGTGTGCATATATGGTGTACAGTATATACACCTCCCTCCACACTGTATCGACCAGATGCCCAGCGTTAGCCTTAACAGGTTGCATTCACTGGCTGACACGTGGGATGTTTTCTCGGGAGAAACTAGAGCAGAGATGCTCAAACTTCGCTTAACTCATGGTTCTCGCTTCTCGTACACAGGTACTAATAAAATGTGATTATTTTTCTTCCTGTCATGATTAACGTCAAAGGGCGCGAGAGTCAGTTAATCGTGTGTATTTCTTTGTATTCCTCTTGTTTCACATACAAAAGCAGTTGATCGTATTGCCAGACAGATGAAACAGAACGCCTTTTGTCAGCATCGATGCTAACGATTTTGATAATGAAATTGTTGACACTTGAACAATATTGTTTGCACTTGAACGATATTGTTTACACTTGAACGATATTGTTGACACTTGAACAGTATTGTTGACACTTGAACGATATTGTTGACATTTGAACAATATTGTTTACACTTGAACAATATTGTTGACATTTGAACAATATTGTTTACACTTGAACAATATTGTTGACACTTGAACAATATTGTTGGCACTTGAACAGTAGTGTTTACACTTGAACGATACTGTTTACACTTGAACAGTAGTGTTTACACTTGAACAATAGTGTTTACACTTGAACAATATTGTTGACACTTGAACACTTAGGAAAATTTTTTTTAATATTTCTTTGTGCTGTCGAGCATTAACCATATCTTCATTCATTTTCTTCCATGGCATGTCCTGATTTTTTTTTCTCGTATCAATTCATATATGCACGTCATCAGACAGGCATAAAAATTTAAAGGTTATGATTGGGTCACCAGCCCTTAATCTCATCTTACATTGGTGGACAGATGTAAGGCCTTAGCCTCTACCTGTAACTCAGCCTTCTCAGCTCTTGTACCATTTGTGTTGCTCTCCCCAACACCTATTCTGTTAGCTCTTTGTGTTTCGTAAGTGCGGTGACCATACTTGAGAGGCATATTCAAGGTTTAGACTCATGTATGATGTGAATAGCTTGCTTAGTATTTTTTGCCAGCAAACAGTTTATCTGCTATTCAACTCATGACGGACTCTGGCGACAGACTAGGGACACTGTGTGTGTGTGTGTGTGTGTGTGTGTGTGTGTGTGTGTGTGTGTGTGTGTGTGTGTGTGTGTATTTCCTCCAGTTCTTTAAAAGTGTACGATATTCCTTAGCTAAGATCTACATGTATGTTACTTGCGGGGGGGAGAGGAGAGTGTTGTGGGCCCCTGCTGGTGTGTTGCATGTTCGGTAGCTCCTCCCACAATGGACGGCCCTGCTGGCCAAGTGCTTCTTATATGAAGTTTTACTGCAGTTTTTTTTTTTTTTTTTCTTTTTGCATGGTGAAAACCAGCCATTTTTATGCTGGAGATGCAAGTCATTAGTTATAATGCTTGGAGAGTGGACCAAGCGGCTGTACAGTTAGGCGCAAGTGTCTCAGTCGCTGGCAGAGTTGCACCGTGGCACTGGTGGTAGCTGTTTGATGTTGAACGGTAACATCAACACAGTACCCAGGGAAAACATGAGAGCTCTAGTGGAGCGTATCATTTTGTTATGATGTAACCAACAATTCAACCTTGTGTTGGATTACTCTCTCATGCCACTCCATTAGCTTTTATCACTGGCTTGAGTTTTATTCCCAGATATTATGGTAACTATGTAATGATTTACCCGGATGGTTCCCAGTGTCGTAGATGGCGTGTGTGTGTGTGTGTGTGTGTGTGTGTTGGCCCTTCTGTCGCCTGGGGGAAGGCGAGGAGGGATTAACTTTCCCAGTGTTAACTGGTACAGCCACTCATCATGTTGGTGTTAACCAGTCCACCATCTGCGCCCACACGTTAACCCACACTGGTACTTCCATGATCTACGAATGTTTGATTTGTGTCCCCCCACAATATCAGTTTCTCTTTCCCAGTCCTCCATTTCATTTATTCTCATAATCCACATGATTTACCAGTTCCATTCATGGAACATCAACTTTCATATTATCTTCTACACCACCAACTATTATCTCTTAACTGACCCACTCCCACGACTCCCCTATTGTGTTAATCCAGACAACAAAAAAGACGTCCATGTTCACCTCTGTCTCTTGATTCCATTGTTATGTGGCAACTCACGCCGACTTAGGTGGTCGTAACCTAATCCCTTCGGAAGCTCACCTGTTTGTAAATTAACCACGACAACAGTTCATGTGTTGGCAAGACAACCCTCACATACACAAGGTCAGGAACCTCCACCACGACCCCTCTGTTCCTGAGCAGATTGGTTCGTGATTGGTGTTGTCTGTGGCTGTGATGTAGGAGTAGAAGGGGTCATGGCATCCCGCATAGGCTGGCGCATGACTGGGGAGGAGACTGCCTCAGGGAGCGATGATGAGGGACCTTGCCTTAACGTGAACATGGTCGGTAAGAGTGAAGTCATTATGTGTTAACAGCGTTTTTCCATGTGGTGTGGAGATCCCTCGAGGAAGATTAACCCTCGGGCGTGATCATTCTCCCCCAGCCCTCTAGAAGTAGGGTAGCGTGGAGCCTGAGAAGAGGGAAGTCACGGCTATCACGCCGCAGGAGAGAAAGTCGGGTTAACACAAGGAAGCAAAAGATTAACCGCAGGAAACCTTTACGGGGAAGTGGAGGGATGGTTGGTACAGGACTACTATACGCCAACAATCCAGCAGGAAAATTGAAGACTTGTAGATGCCGACAGCATCACAAAGATTAGGTTATTTTTTTCTTTCGGGAGCGAAGACCCAGGAGGTGCTGCTGCTTGGGTCCTCCTATCTGTACCACACACATGTATGGCATGTAAACATCCGACTCTCGGGCGTACCCCCGCCTGTCCTCGGCACGACCAGGTTGGAGGAAGTCCCTGGGTAATAGAGTTAAAGGCTGGTGGAGCATCATCACGGGGCATGAGTGTGACGCTGGCGACGTTATTGGTCTGTAACAGCAAGTCATCGCCACAGTTTATCGTCCTTATGCACCAGCCGCCGCGGCCTCATGATCTAACGTCGACTGTTGCCTTCGTCGTGCTGGTGAGACGTGGTGGGTGGGTGGGTGGGTCGGCCTCAACAACCACTGCTGCCCGATGCGCACCACCTCTCTTATACCAGAGGAGCTGGTGCCGTCAAGTGTTGTGGTGTCCACTGTTGCTGCACCGCCACTCACACATATCCTCTGCTCTACTTTCTCTTTCTGTTTATCATCTGTACCGGAACGAACAGCACCATGGAAATTATTGCGACTCGCTTCTTTTTCTTTTCCCCAGAGCTCAAGGGAAAACGCACTATCTGTTGTCAGATGAGTTAGTTTGGTTTAAATGGTGATCAGAAGAGAACCATTATCACGTGATGAATGATGGTTCTTCGTTTGTATATCACGGACTGACCACGTCCCTCTTGCCACTGTCTGAGCGTAGGTGAAAAGTTAGTGGGCGGAGGTGGGATGTATTGTGGTGGTAGGTTGCTGTTCTGTTTAACACCATATATGAACTGTAGTTAATGTCATTGCTCCCATCACACACACACACACACACACACACACACACACACACACACACACACACACACACGTCTCACATGCAGGACTGACAAGAAAGACGCTCCTGCTAACGCCGCAGTAACGAGCGTAGGTTATCATTCCGTAAAGTTACCAGACATTATAATATGGTGGCTGTAGACCTGGCCACGCGCCCGCTCATGCTAGGTTAGTCAGGCGTTTCCCACAGTCGTAGCTACGCTACTGTCTGCAACCCACGCTTTTCCCTCCTCCCACCACCTGCCTCCTCCAGCCGCCTGCGCATTTTAGAACCACATTTCCGGAACGAGAAAATTAAGGGTGTTTGTGTGCTGACTTTTCCAGAGATTGATAGCCTTAGGAGCGGACATGCACTTGAATTTATTCCACCACCTCCAGTCATCTCTTAAACGATCGACAACGTCACTCTTTCCAGCGTCCTAAGGGAGTATGTCTCTGAGGTAACATCCGTCCTCGTTGGCTTGTGTCATGATCGTGTAAAACCCCTTCGTCTTGGAAGCATGTCTTGGTGCAGCCCATCTTCCCGGAGATAAGAGACCGGTCTAACGCTTTCATCGTCGCTCTCAGTCTGCTATCTTCGAAATCCTTTATAGCCGTCATCTCTCACGTTTTCAAAGATGAAGAACTCCATTCCCTTCTTTCTGGTCACTAAAACGTCTTTCTTGTGAATGGTCTGCTGTTGAAATTCTCTTCCACTCACCTCTGGTTCCCATCTATCAGGAACTCCATTCTAGACCTTTCGACCGAGGTAGCAAGGAAGATCTTTGGTCAAAATTTCTAGAATGAAGCCTCTGGTCTGGTCTTGTGTTCCCTCATCATCTCCACGGGAGCAACACGACCGTAAAACTCTCATCCCGTGACACACAAATAGTAATCACGTTCGTCATAATTGATATTGAACATAATGATGATTATCTTATCTCTCTGTCTAATAACATTTAATGTTTCTGTTTTTGCAGGTAAGTTGTGAACGATTCTTGACGGGTTCCCAGGAGGGTGTGAGTATAACAGTATCATGTTGGTGTGTGGCTGGGCCGTACTGGGGCAAGCTTGAGTAAAGGTCTCATGTCCGCTAGATTAAATGTTTTGGTCGATCATCACAATTGTTCCTCTCGCCTTCGGTGTGAGGATGGCGTTAACAGAAGGGCAGGTAGACTTGTATCACTGTATTATACAGAAACAAAGACACACTCGTATCGCTAAACGTTACGTTCATTATAAGTGATATGGACAGACTAGGACATCTGTGTGCGAGAGTGGATTACGGATGGACGGATTTTCCAGTGTTGGAGTGTACCCGTGTTGCCCTCATATTTTTAACCCGATTCCAAAGGAATTGGATGGGGAAGGTGTGCAGCGATGTCGTGATGGGTGTGAGTTAGGTTGGCTGACACTTAAAGATATAACTAACCACACGATTTTTTGTACGTTTAGAGGAATGTTGTCATCAGGTATGGTCCGTGAGAGACGGGTGGCCGCCGTGGGGGGGGGGGGGGTGTATTAATATAACAAGGGCTACCGAGCTGTTTTGTCACACGTGACTGTGGTTGATGTGGATCTGCTCACATCGACTCAGACGTCAGTAAGACGTGAAGCTTTTGTTTATAGGCATCGGTTTATGGAGACGGTTGAAAACAGCCAGCATATGTATACATATGGTTGAAAAACACCCAAGTTCCTGTAGTCTTGTGTAGTGAGAACACCAATCCTTTTGTAGCTTATTTATTGTCTTAGTGGAATTTTATAAGAGACGGTGATTGAAGACTTCTGGGTGTACTTCCTGCCTAATCCAAAGCTAACCTCATTCTACCACGTCTGACGGAACTCATTTCAGCAAGGCCACAGTGTCTGATGACTGTGGGCTTATCCCGTAACAGTGGTGATTTGTGCTCATGCGAGCTTGCAAGCAGGAAGTGTAGCTGGATGAATATATACACTCGAGCATTTTGGAAACGTTCTGTGGTGGGCTGGAGGAGCGGCAGCTTAGGCAGAGCGTCCGTCACATTCACCTTCATAAATCGACTGTAAAATTCTCTTCCTGCAATGCATGAATAGTAATCACACGTATATACACGCACCTTAGACATGTGTATGAGAGAATGAACTCCACTTTGGACGATACAGAAGTTTGTGTGTATCTAGACTGCCAGTGAGCATTTGAGGCCACGACATAGGAACTGGGTATAGAAGCTGGAGCTTCAGGCACGGACATGGGGGGAAGACCACTTGATTAATAAAAGATTATTTTAGTGGAGGGAGACAAAGGTCGCGTGTCGGGAGAGCCTTCTAGAAATGGGTTGGGGTCACCAGTGACTAACAGTATGGTTCATGAGACCATTGATCTGCTTATGTATGTGGATTCCTACCTGATTACACTTGTGGAAGATACCACGGCCATAAGGAAAAGAGAGAGTGAGGAGGATTGCGTCAAATCACATGGGTATCTAGACAAACACAAAGGTTGGTCTTGATGACATTCAATCCCAGTAAATGGTAAATGATAAGGATGGGGTACGCTTTGTATTCAACATCAGGAAGTAAGCTGCAGGATTCAGTCTGTGAGAAGGACTTAGAAGTCGACATTGTCCTTAACCTGTCACCTTAGGAGAACTGTAGAGACAAACCGTGTGCTAGCACATATGAGAATCATATTCAAGTACATACTTTAGGAAACATTCTGAGAAGTTCATATCCTATATTACGCCCTACCTAGACTATGCATCTAAAGTATGCTCACCCGTGCTTCAGGAAGCACGAAAAAATTTATGATAGACAAGGCCCAGAAGAGAGCAGTTGAGTTGGTATCAGAATGGAGAGAGCTGAGTTACAGTGAGAGCTTAGAGGCCTTAACTTTGCTAACCTTGGAAGAAAGAGGAGTAAGGGGTGACCTGATCGTAACCTCTTAAGCTTTAAAAACAATTTGATGATGCATATTAGTACACAGTTCCTCAAAAGATGCAAGGATAAGACATCGAGAAGCCATTAACTTGTTAGAAAAGTTATAGAGACTACTTCTGTAGTATAATGGATGCATGGAATAGTCATATGAAATTGTGACTGTGGACGGCGAACAGAAATTTAGAAATTTATTTGGTAGAGAAAGCCAAGTATAGAACTCATCGTGAAGAAATTTAGAAATTTATTTGGTTATAGAGAAAACCTAGTATAGAACTCCTCGTGAAGAAATTTAGAAATTTATTTGGTTGTAGAGAAAGCTTAGTATTGAACTCCTCGTGAAGAAATTTAGAAATTTATTTGGTTGTAGAGAAAGCTTAGTATTGAACTCCTCGTGAAGAAATTTAGAAATTTATTTGGTTGTAGAGAAAGCCATGTATAGAACTCATCGTGAAGAAATTTAGAAATTTATTTGGTAGTAGAGAAAGCCAAGTATAGAACTCCTCGTGAAGAAATTTAAAAATCTATCATAGCAGACAAAGCCTAATATAGAACTCCCCGTACATTATTGTTCACCTCTGCGTACAAGTAGGTAATCCCTCGTACATATTCGGAAGGTTTGGTAGAAAAATACAAGGAGAACCGACCATCACCACTTCAGTCTTAGCAGTTACACGTTACAGTGCGCACGCATGTCATGCCTAAACCTACCTACGTCTCCATAACACAGGAGATGTAGCGTGACTCTGCCTGTGTAAGACATGACACGGATGGTTTCTTGCCTTGAAATGATTTCCCTGAGCACCAGTCTCCGCCCGTCTCTCACACACTTAATAAAAGTTTTAAAAGTCCTGCTCGAACGATGAATGCCTCATACAAAAGTTTAAATGTCTTTTTGTGTGCAAAATGTTTTCACACTCCCAAGTTATTGGGATTTTATTTTTTTTTTCGATGTTCGTAAATGCGTTTTCATACTTAGACAGCTGTACTGTGGAAGGTATCTTGGCCTACGTCAGGTTTCGACTCTCATATCCGTGTGTATTGTACATTATTGGTCTACAGGTGCACAGCGCAGTCTTTTGATTCACTCAGCTAGATTTTGGTAGTGTGCTGTGATCCTGCCCTAACACTGGAAGGTTAACCGATTGACATATTATCAGGAAACATTATGTGGGCTTATTATGATAAGTCGGGAATGATATATGGCAAATATGGATGAATATATTGCGTTCTTCCTCTTAAGATATGAAAGTATAAGATAGGGGATATTGTTGTTTTATCATGTCTCTGAGACCAGTGGCTAATGCCATAAGGAAAGGCAGGAGGAGTAGGACTAGTTTGGGGAAGGGGATGATATCTGACTGCCAAGATGGAAGCGGGCCGCGTTCATGCTGGATCTTTACATGGCACCGACAACCTTGGGTACGAATTTTCCAAAGGAAAACACATTTTAAAAATGCCCAGGGAGCTTCCAGCAAAACTCCACCCAGGGCTGGGGTAATGCCCGCCTTTGCCTCATCAAGGGCGGGCGCACACCTCTCTCCTCGTGAGTCATGGATACGGCACTGTAGGTTCACTTCCTGCAGCGGATGTGTGTGGTGCGGAGAGGGACGCCGGCGGGGTGTGGAGCGGCCCGTCGCTCGCGCCGTGCAACGCCGACACAAGATCGTTGTTACACCTCCTCCGCGCTTAGTCAAGTGACATCACCTCTGGTGTCGCTGCTGCACGTGTCACTCAGAATAATGTAAATATCCTCATACTTCTCGATTCTACATCTTTGATATTTGCTAATGTGCAACCCTGGCTGTCGGCTGATGGTTTCCACATGTTCCAGAAGCCACAGTTGTTAGGTGGGAGTCAGGTTATGGCTAGGCTTGGGTGTCAGGTTTGGTGAATGTATCACAGAAGTGTTAGGGAAGATAGGCAGGTGGTTGTCAAGATGATCAGAGGGGCGGGCCTCAGGATGGTGCTGGTCAGCAGGAGACAAGTGTGCACGTTGCCGGGCTCGTGCGACGGCTGGACAACTTTTAACCTTGATGTGTGACGTTCCCCCGACGATACACTTCCGCTGTGCTCCCTCACCAGACACACCTGGGATCTGTTGCCCAGACTTTCCCAGCCATTTTTTTTTTTTTTTCACTATGAAGGGGTAAGTAGGGCGGGGATGTTGGTAGCGTTTCCGTCTGTTTGGTGTCGTGTGCCGGGCTAGTCCCATGGGAGGGTGTAGGGCCCAAACTCCTCAAGCTGTTTACTGTCTTTCCCTCCCACATTTGCGGAACCTACTGGCCAAGAGACGGCAGAGCGCTTCGCCTTAGCTAATCATTATCATAACATCCGAGTTCGCTAGTGGTGGCGGCACATTGAAGCAGGTATCAGGGTATAGTAATAGAAATTGTCGTACGTCTTCACGTGTGGCTGATTTTACGTATGACTAAGATTCTCCGTACGAGAATCCTCAACAATCACACTGTGACCAGCGGGCGGCACACCGTGTGGTTGGGGTCGTCATCACAGCCAAGTGTGGTCCTTCGTGAACGTTTCCTGGTTACCGGGGCAATGGATCTCCAGCCCCCGGTTATTTACTCACGGGTCAGCAAATTAGTAAATCCTCGGCAAACGTCGGAGGCCATTTTACCGAGGTATTTGTCGGGGGCTCGAACCCTGACCTCCTCACCCGGTAAAATGATCATTATTCTAACAATTAGCCCGTCACTCCTCAGGCAGGGTTGTTTACGCGTGCGCCCGGCTGAGCCCGGCTCATCCCCTGACCCACGGGGAAGGGGAGGCGGGGGCCAGCGAGGTAGACTGTGGTGAAAGTAGAATACTTATAACACTATTAATGCTTACGTAGGGAAGAAACGTAAAAGATCGCAGGAAAAGCGAAACTTGTCGTTGACATTTTGGACTCCGATTTTATAGATGTGAAAGTTGTGGTGGTGACATCGGAGGAATTCCATATGAACACAGTCCGTTGCCGATCAGCTGGAAAACGAGGAGTCTTCACGCGGATCCAGGTACTTCGTAGTCCCGAGGAGACGAGAAAATATGTATGACAACAAAAAGAAATCTGAAAGTTCATGAAAATGGTGTGGGAAAACTAAGTTGTTTTCTTGTGTTCATGTAAATTTTAAGGAAAGCTGGAGGGAAAAGTGAGACGTGGGATTGTGTGAAGGGGGGTCATAGTGTGAGGTCAGGTCAGCGTGGCGGGTGATGGGTTGTTTGCCTGGCTGTCCACGTCGTCAGCACCATACAACGGCCTCGCCTCTGTACCTCTCTCTCTCACACACACCCGAGACACATTCCTGATCAGCCACAGTATGGTGATGCCATGATGGATGGCCGCGGTGGGAGGCGCGACGCGTTCCAGCATTGTGCTCCTCGCCCGCGAACTACCTTGGTCGCAAGCGTGGTTGATGGGCCACGTGTGGGTACGTCAGGGGTACACACACACACACACACACACACACACACACACACACACACACACACCTCCGCAGGGGTACACACACACACACACACACACACACACACACACACACACACCTCCGGCCTTCCTGGCCTCCAGCAGGTACCAGGTACCACGTCGCAGTAGGTATGCACGAAGCCCCCAGCGTTGTGTACAGTGTGATTTCTACACAAGGTCCAAGTGTTTATTCAGGGCGTGAGGTAAGATGGGTCAGGTCCTGGCGGACACCAGAGCTGGTGGATTACCGGGAGCCTCAACCCCAGCATCACTTATCCCCGTTCTCACTACGCGCGGTATGTGTGCTCTCCAGCGCTTTTATTGATGTGGAAATGTACGTATTTTTGGGTGTCTGCGGGGATTTTTTTACTGTAGTTCCAGGCTGGTGACTTACGTCTGGAATGATGAGTTGCTGCTCGTGAGTCACACCAGAGGAGAGAGTCACATTACTGAACTCTGATGAAGCCGTGCGCTGCGACCAGCTGTTGTACACGTGGGAAGGGACAGGGCGAACACCGGCCCTGGATAACGGAGATGAATTCCTTGTCCCGTAAGGCGGCCAGACGAGGTCATTAGCCTCTCAGCGGGAAGTGAAGGAGAGAGAGAGAGAGAGAGAGAGAGAGAGAGAGAGAGAGAGAGAGGGGGGGGGGGGGAGGTAAGGAGGGCACAGGATGGTCTGGGTGGGGTGAGCCCAGGTCAGGCCAACAGACGACTTCCACCTTGTTTATTGAATCCATTCTTCCAGAAACGCATTTAATCCGACTCGCTGCAGGATGTGCCCTTCCGTCAAAATTTCTTTGTGGATCTCTTCACACAGGAGGTGACGCGCTGCTTGCACAACCTCGACATTATAGATATATGCGCGTGTTCTTTTTCCATTTTGCTTTACACTGTTTGTAGTTTATAAAGAGAACAGGGTGGTGGTCTGTTGTTCTCTCGTATTCTTCGCCATTAGTCATGGTGATCGATATGGCGGTAGATTGGGTGGTGATGACACTGCCGAGTGTGAGGGAGCAGCAACAGCTTCAGCAGGAACTCTAGCAGCGTCGGCTAACGGCTCACGTCTCATATGTTCTGTGTTGCGAGAAACAGGGCGGGACACCTGTGACGGAGGTACGTAAGGGACCTGAGGGCTGATGACGGCGGACCATCACTGCAGACCCTGGTCGACGCACCCCGTCCCTGCAGGCACCGGTGGCATCTTGGACAGTGGGGGGAGAGGGGTCGCGTGCAGTGGAAAGAAGATATAGTGGGTGATAGTGAGGGAGGAGGGCTGCTGACCCTGCCGACCAACGCGCCCTCACCCAAGGACCCCAGCTGAACGACGTTGTGTGTACCATTTTGGAGGGTTCCTCGCCCCACTGTGGCATCCTCCCTTCCGTAGCATGTAATCACGCCAGTAGTCAAGAACAGTGTAACCATTGTCACCTGATGACCTGCAGGCCTGCCGGGTGATCATCCTCATGGATGACTCACACGGTGCCACGCTCCACACAGTAATCATTTTCCTCTCGAGGGGTCATCTTTAAGGTTAAACTTGTGATGTGTTCAACCGGCCAGCCTGTAGGCGGTGTTGACCGCCGCCACAGAGGGAGCGGCGTCGGGCGTGGCACAAGTTATGATTAGCTGTGCTTCTCTCACGTCCTGAGGTAACTGTACTGTTCCTGGCTCACGCTGAGACCTGCCTTACTCCGCTCAGGCACGGGAGGAATAACAGACCCCAGTGTGAACATAGTATGATCATCTCCCTCGTATGTATCACTCGAATAGTGTCGTCATTGTATTACTGTAACTTGAGTTAAACCTTAGCGGGCCTTATGCACTAACCAGAGAAGCAGTCAGGGATATTGAAGTTCTTGACAGAGTCCTTCATTGCTTTTATTTGAGATTTTTCGGCGTAAAGGTTTGATAAATCAAGCTTACCAGGGAGGCAGTTGACATCATGAAACTTGAGTGGAATATATATTCCATGCGAGGCAAGAGAGGGAAGAGTCTGGTCAGGCCAGGTGTGTTCTCAGAGTCCAGGAGGAGAGACTTGAACGTGGATGAACCTCGCGGATGGCACCGTACTAGCCATGATGAGGTAAGAGAGCCTAAGGGACACAGACCGAACTGTTAGTATATCTGAAGCCTTAAAGGCTGAGGAGACTAACCTGTTAGGGCAGCACCAGACAGAGAGCTTGAAACCTAAACGACCTAACGTTGTCTCTCCAGAACAGGACAAGACGCCAAGCAGCATCCTTCTTTTTTCCCCTCACCAGAAGTAGGAAACAGAATGTATGACCACGACAGTGTGTTGTTTTCATTAGTTATCACGGAAGGAATTTTTGAAAACGAAGAGGAGTGCAAAACTTAGATGAACGTGTGTGTAATAATCACAAAGAGAAGATAAGGAAAACCAGAACGAACGAAAAGTGCCATAGGAGACAATGCAGCCGAAGAAAAGAGATTAACAGAACAAGAAGAGAAATGTAGCTGAGGAAAACATACATATAAATTGAAGTAGTAAGATGATGGTGGTAAGAAAATAAAGAGGTGTGGAGATGGTGAGGAAGGAAGATCCACTAGTGAAAGGTTAGAGTCAAGAAGCGTGGGAAGGAGAGAAAGGGGTCATCATTGGAGCGCTTGGAGAGGACGTCGTGTGTGTGCGAGGCTGCCCCTTTACCCTACGTTGTGGCCGGTATAGCTGATGGTTGAC
Source organism: Panulirus ornatus (assembly GCF_036320965.1). Taxonomy (NCBI): domain Eukaryota; kingdom Metazoa; phylum Arthropoda; class Malacostraca; order Decapoda; family Palinuridae; genus Panulirus; species Panulirus ornatus. The sequence continues at coordinate 58,243,972 of NC_092242.1, forward strand.
CGCCGGATGTTAGTGATGACCTTGGGGGTTGAGAGTCGTGGGAGCCCACCACGGGTCCACACAGGTCAACCAGCTCTCCCAAGCTTAAAGGTAACACAAGACACACGCACGATCTACCATTTCCAGAGCGTAGCCTTTGAAGTGTTCCAGCTTGCAGTCATGAAATTGTGGCAGCTTACAGAGTCACCAACACCAGAGGAATCACAAGAGAGTTGGTGCAGTTTTAATCGAAATTCTTCCTCAGTGGGAGACAGCGAGGGACATTATGTTGGGGGGGTGCGGTGGGGGAGGATACAGTTGCACGTTAGTGCAGGGTGTGGGGTCGATGTGCTGAAGGTTCTTGTATTACTGTTCATCTCAAAAGATTACAGTGGTTGTCCTGTGAGGCAGCAGCGTGGGGGGGACATACCTCACCGTCACCCAGCCTGCCCTAGCATGACTCGGTCCTCGTATTGCATTTCTTTCCATCAGAATACACGCGACGACCCCGCAGCCGTGGAAACTCTTCTGATCAAGAACTTGATGCGACTTTGGGCGGCAGTTCGTCTCACGGTAATGTTAGCTTCCTTGGTGCACTGGCGACTTTGTTCTCCAGCGTCGGGTGAGGGTTGTACAGGGAGGCCTGGCTGTTAGGGGGTTGTGGGAAGCCGAGGAAGTCGGTAATGACGACACGTGATCGTTCGCACCTCCATTAACCTTCCTAAGTAGTGTTACTCCAACAACAGTACGTAGACTCGAAGGTCAAGACTACAAGGGCGAGTGGAAAGTTTTTGATTCGCCAGGCAGTGGAGAGGCACGTGGTGGCAAGCGGCAACACACACACACACCCCCTCGGGTCGAGGTAAAAGGGTTAGTAGTGCCCCATGACCATGGGCAGTCTCCTCCTGTAGGCGTAAGACGCGCCGCACAAACACCGGGTGATAGTCGCTGCAGATGATGATAAGAGACTGTAATTACGGTCAATATAAGTTAGTGATCCCAAGTTCTCATGGTATTTATAGTATATATAGTGTATAAAACAGCGATGCTGTTTTCCTGTGGGGCGGGGTAGCGACAGGAGAGGATGAATACGTGCATGTGTATATGGGCGTTTATATATATATATATATATATATATATATATATATATATATATATATATATATATATATTTTTTTTTTTTTTTTTTTTTTTTTTTTTTTTTTTTTATACTTTGTCGCTGTCTCCCGCGTTTGCGAGGTAGCGCAAGGAAACAGACGAAAGAAATGGCCCAACCCCCCCCATACACATGTACATACACACGTCCACACACGCAAATATACATACCTACACAGCTTTCCATGGTTTACCCCGGACGCTTCACATGCCTTGATTCAATCCACTGACAGCACGTCAACCCCTGTATACCACATCGCTCCAATTCACTCTATTCCTTGCCCTCCTTTCACCCTCCTGCATGTTCAGGCCCCGATCACACAAAATCCTTTTCACTCCATCTTTCCACCTCCAATTTGGTCTCCCTCTTCTCCTCGTTCCCTCCACCTCCGACACATATATCCTCTTGGTCAATCTTTCCTCACTCATTCTCTCCATGTGCCCAAACCATTTCAAAACACCCTCTTCTGCTCTCTCAACCACGCTCTTTTTATTTCCACACATCTCTCTTACCCTTACGTTACTTACTCGATCAAACCACCTCACACCACACATTGTCCTCAAACATCTCATTTCCAGCACATCCATCCTCCTGCGCACAACTCTATCCATAGCCCACGCCTCGCAACCATACAACATTGTTGGAACTACTATTCCTTCAAACATACCCATTTTTGCTTTCCGGGATAATGTTCTCGACTTCCACACATTTTTCAAGGCTCCCAAAATTTTCGCCCCCTCCCCCACCCTATGATCCACTTCCGCTTCCATGGTTCCATCCGCTGACAGATCCACTCCCAGATATCTAAAACACTTCACTTCCTCCAGTTTTTCTCCATATATATATATATATATACATATATCCTTTTTCATACTTGATCTCCGTTTCCTGCGTCAGTGAGGTTGCGCCAGGCAGGAACAGACAAGGACCACATCCGTTCATATCCATTCTCTCTATCATGTGTATTGCACCGAAACCACAGCTGCCTTTCCACGACCAGTCCCCACAGACCTTTCCATGGTTTACCCCGAACGTTTCACATGCCTGGTTCTGTCCATTGACAGCATTTCGACCCTAGTATACCACATCGTTCCAATTCACACTATCCCGTGCACGGTTTTAACCCTCCTGCATGTTCAGGTCCTAATCGCTATAAATCTTTTACATTCCATCCTTCCATCTCCAGTTTGGTCTCCCCGTTCTCCTTGTTTCCTCCACTTCTCACACATACATCCTCAGTTAACCTTTCCTCACTTATTCTCACCATATGTTCAAATCATATCAGCACCCCCTCTTTTGCTCTCTCAGCCACACTCTTTTTATTACCACGCATCTCTCTTACCCTTTCATCACTTACTCAATCAAACCACCTCACGCTACATGTTGTCCTCAAACATTTCATTTCCAACACATCCATCCTCCTCCGCACATGCCTCCCATTCATATGTTATTGTTGGAACTACTATTCCTTCAAGCATGCTCATTTTTGCCCTCCCAGATAATGTTCTCTCTTTCCACACATTCCTCAGCGCTCCAAGGACCTTCACCCCCTCCTCCCTTAACCCATGACTCACTTCCGCATCCAAAGTTTCTTTAGGTGCCATGTCCACTCCTAGATATCTGAAACACTTCACTTTGTCCAATTTTTCTCCATTCAAACTCGCATCCCAACTAACTTGTCCCTAAGACCCTACTAAACGTAGTAACTTTGCTTTTATTCACATTTGCTCTCAGCTTCCTCCTTTCACACACACTTCCAAACTCAGTCACCAACTTGTGCAGTTTCTCACTCGAATCCGCCACCAATGCTGTATCATCAGCAAACAAGTGATTGACTTCCCAGGCCCTATCGTCCCGTACAAACTGCATACTCACCCCTTTCTCCAAGTATATATATATATGTATATATATATATATATATATATATATATATATATATATATATATATATATATATATATATATATATATATATATATACAATTGGTTGATAAAGATAGCATACATGAATTTAAGGAGTGTAATAGTTGAGAATGTTTGAGAGATGGGGCTCCTTAAGTGTAAAACTCTCTCCCCGTATATTACAAATAGGTGAATATGCACACATTACTAGTGATGAGGTGTGGTGGTGTGAACATTACCACTGGTTGGTGGTGAGGTGTGATGGTGTGAACATTGCCACTGGTTGGTGGTGAGGTGTGGTGGTGTGAACATTGCCACTGGTTGGTGGTGAGGTGTGGTGGTGTGAACATTAGCAGTGGTTGGTGGTGAGGTGTGATGGTGTGAACACTGCCACTGATTGGTGGTGAGGTATGGTGGTGTGAGCATTGCCACTGGTTGGTGGTGAGGTGTGGTGGTGTGAACATTGCCACTGGTTGGTGGTGAGGTGTGGTGTTGTGAACATTACCACTGGTTGGTGGTGAGGTATGGTGGTGTGAACATTGCCACTGGTTGGTGGTGAGGTGTGGTGTTGTGAACATTACCACTGGTTGGTGGTGAGGTGTGGTGGTGTGAACATTGCCACTGGTTGGTGGTGAGGTGTGGTGGTGTGAACATTGCCACTGGTTGGTGGTGAGGTGTGGTGGTGTGAACATTAGCAGTGGTTGGTGGTGAGGTGTGGTGGTGTGAACATTAGCAGTGGTTGGTGGTGAGGTGTGATGGTGTGAACATTGCCACTGGTTGGTGGTGAGGTGTGGGGGTGTGAACATTGCCACTGGTTGGTGGTGAGGTGTGGTGGTGTGAACATTAGCAGTGGTTGGTGGTGAGGTGTGATGGTGTGAACATTGCCACTGGTTGGTGGTGAGGTGTGGTGGTGTGAACATTAGCAGTGGTTGGTGGTGAGGTGTGGTGGTGTGAACATTGCCACTGGTTGGTGGTGAGGTATGATGGTGTGAACATTGCCACTGGTTGGTGGTGAGGTATGGTGGTGTGAGCATTAGCAGTGGTTGGTGGTGAGGTGTGATGGTGTGAACACTGCCACTGGTTGGTGGTGAGGTATGATGGTGTGAACATTGCCACTGGTTGGTGGTGAGGTATGGTGGTGTGAGCATTACCAGTGGTGAGATGTTGTGGTGTGAACATTACCAGTGGTTGGGGTAAGTGAAGTTGGCGGTGGTAGAGGTGAGGTGTTTCCCGGATGCGGGTGATTGGTAGGTACACTGGTGGTGGCGGCGGCCCTGGCGGGGTGTGGGAACCTGGGCAACTGCCACTGAAGGCTCCACTGGCGCTCATGATCCTCTTGGGAACTGCTTTTGGACCGTGAAGATATGTCGTGTAGTGATGCTGGCCGTGACGAGATGAACACCATCACCAGGGAGTGGACCCAAGTTGATGATTTGCTCTTATACATTCATTGTATACAGTCACTACCATCACATTATTCACGTATCGACACTTCTCGTGACGTTTGGATGACTGGTAATAAGACCTGTAATGTTTGATACAGTGGACGAGGAATGTTCAGGTCTGTGATCTGTAGTATGTCTCATCGTCGTTGAGTTTTGTGGTAGGGAAGATGATGAGTGATTTTGTTGGTAACTGATGCTAGTAGCAAGAGTTGAGCGGTACTGAAGCAGGAGAGTGGTGCCATCAGTGTGAGGTAGTTGAGTGGTAGTGGTACTGGTGAAGCAGGGGAGTGGTGCCATCAGTGTGAGGTAGTTGAGTGATAGTGGGACTAGTGTAGCAAGAGAGTGGTGCCATCACTGTGAAGTAGTTGAGTGATAGTGGTACTGGTGAAGCAGGAGAGTGGTACCATCACTGTGAGGTAGTTGAGTGATAGTGGGACTAGTGTAGCAAGAGAGTGGTGCCATCACTGTGAAGTAGTTGAGTGATAGTGGTACTGGTGAAGCAGGGGAGTGGTGCCATCAGTGTGAAGTAGTTGAGTGATAGAGGGAGTAGTGTAGCAAGAGAGTGGTGCCATCAGTGTGAGGTAGTTGAGTGGTAGTGGTACTGGTGAAGCAGGAGAGTGGTACCATCACTGTGAGGTAGTTGAGTGATAGTGGAACTAGTGTAGCAAGAGAGTGGTGCCATCACTGTGAAGTAGTTGAGTGATAGTGGTACTGGTGAAGCAGGGGAGTGGTGCCATCAGTGTGAGGTAGTTGAGTGATAGTGGGACTAGTGTAGCAAGAGAGTGGTGCCATCACTGTGAAGTAGTTGAGTGATAGTGGTACTGGTGAAGCAGGAGAGTGGTACCATCACTGTGAGGTAGTTGAGTGATAGTGGAACTAGTGTAGCAAGAGAGTGGTGCCATCACTGTGAAGTAGTTGAGTGATAGTGGTACTGGTGAAGCAGGGGAGTGGTGCCATCAGTGTGAAGTAGTTGAGTGATAGAGGGAGTAGTGTAGCAAGAGAGTGGTGCCATCAGTGTGAGGTAGTTGTGTGATTGTGGTACTGGTAAGGCAGGCAAGGTGACATGCGGTAATGGTGAGGAATATGAGTGGCACTGGTGACAGTGATTGTGATTATTGGTGAGGGAAGTGAGTTAGGAGTGAGGGAGGTGAGTGTTAGTGGTGGAGGTGGGGAAGGGAATGATAGCTGGCAACAGGAATGCACTGAGCCTCCGTGTTGACCACGAACTCCTCTGCCTCCGTCCGTCTCTCTCTTCTTCCCATTGCCTCCCCTCTCACAGGTCACGGTCATCGACGGGGTCGCGGTGGGGGCCTGGGAACATACCGCCTCCTGCCGCTCCTGAAGCACTCCTGTCCTACCTGTAGAGGAGTCCCTCTGTACATGTACGATTTCATGACATCCAATGAATGAACCAGTATCGCGTACTTGCCCGGGGACGTTGATCTCTGTTCGACGGAAGACCAGCAGCAGTATGGTCCGGTATGAAGGTATGATAGAGAGGAGGGTGGAGTGGACCGAGTCTGTCGTGGTGGCGAAGCGTTGGCTCACCGCCCCAGGTGCTGACGGTTCCATCAAGAGCGTCTGTCATCACTGGGAACCTCTCCACCGTCCCTTTGTCTCCCACACACGACATCATTACCTGCCCACTGGATAAAGTTGCGTAATTACCCGTGACAGTGATTCTTCAGATTTAAGTATCGTATTCCATGACTTGCTCTCTCCAACGGTGTTATATTACGTTCGGCGAATGATTATATCCATGTGCCACTCGCAACCTTTGTCGAATTCTTTGTTGTATCTTTTCGACCTGAGATATATATGTGTGTCTCCTCATGTATTAAGATATTGGCTTCCCAGTACCCGATGGTTGAGCGGTATGGGTGTGTGTGAGTCAGGAGGGAGTGCTAACGTTTGGACGTGTGGCGTCAGGTAGGTGGGTAGGTAGCGGCCGGCCAGGTTGGTTCACACACTAATCTGAGAGCACTGCAGGCGTTAGTGACCCCTGTAACCTGACTTACCCACACCGGGCCGCTGCCTTCCTCATCCACACTCTTACATGATACGCTTCCCGCCGCCCTCACATCCCGCCCCTCCTCGCCCGGGGAAGTCGCCGCTCACGGGAGGAGCACTGGCTTCACCGTAAACTAGATGACAATGACACTATCGGAGAAATTGGCTCCGGGGTAAATAGAGATTAATAGACGAAACCTCATAGTGAGTGAGACGTTTGGGCCTGATTCATAGTGTGGCACAGTGGCAGGAGACAGCTCAAGGCTGCACACTCCACGCTGGAACAGGATAGTGTGGGCTCCTGTGGTGTGGGATGAAAACCCTTCAATGGATTGAGAACCACCTATGGTACAGCTTCGCATAAGGCGTCTTCTCGCTTGCGGTTTTGCTGCTGTTAGGCAAAGTCCAGAAACGCTAAATCCTGGACAGTGAAAAAGAATCCCTCACTATCCTTTACTAACGATATATCCGCTTCACTCAAACCTGTGCCTTCCCTGGCTGATCATCCATTCTTTGAAGAGCAAATAAAACTATAAATCACCCAAAACAGAGCATTGAGAACGATCACCGGCTGCTTCAGCAATCACAGTGTTCAACGTCTTCTGAACAAAGTGCAGGAATACTCTGCGTTATATGACCATCTCAACATGGTTGGCACCCAGTTCTGTGCATCAGCATCGGTCCTCTTCCATCAAAGGCACTTCATAATCGCCCTCCACTCCTCACGCACGAATAGAACCCACGTCCTTTTCGTTCGTCAGTCTTATGGACTCGCCAATTCCTCCACTCCAGCAAATATCGCGTTGATAGAATCTCCTTACAGAAATGATCAGACTTTGAACATCTATCCCCGCAATCCAGTATTGAAGTCCACCAAACGTACACCCGTCTTAGACTGCACTTCCCAGGCAAACACGAGTCATATTTTCACCTCTGTGCTCTGGACATCACCCATCCCTTCAACATGACAGACACCAATTTATCGATGTGTCAGAGAACCTTTCATGCCCAAAATGCAACGTCAAGGGACTCCAGCTCAATAGCCGTACACTTACCCTGCTCAGACAAACATACTTTATCATAATATATGACCTGTGATCCCGGCCGAATTACGTGGCATATTTCGTCAGCGCTGCGGGAGCTCCACAAAAGGGTCCCTGAGGTTTCAAGTTACACACACACACACACACACACATGAATATATATATATATATATATATATATATATATATATATATATGTGTGTGTGTGTGTGTGTGTGTGTGTGTGTGTGTGTGTGTGTGTACGAATAAAGTGCATATGAACGCGCACCTTCATAGAACATACAAACCTCCAACAACCAGGATCGAACCTGGGACCCCTGTGATATATATATATATATATATATATATATATATATATATATATATATATATATATGTATGTGTATGTGTGTGTGTGTGTGTGTATTTTATCGACATTTCCCGCGTTAGCGAGTTGGCGCCCGGAACAGACGAAGGAAGGCCGCATCCGCTTGCTTCCATGTTCTAGCTATCATGTGTAATCCTCGGAAACCACAGCTCCCTACCCACAACCAGGCCCTAAAGAATTTTCTGTGGCTTGCTCCGGACGCTTCACATGCCCTGGTTCAGTCCAATGGCAGCACGTCGACCCCAGCATACCATATCGTTACAATTCACTTGATCGCGTGCATGCCTTTTTCACTTCTCTTGATGTTCAGGCCCCGATCGCTCAAAATCTTCCTCGCTCCACCCTTCCATCTCCAGTGGGTCTCTCTCTCTCTCTCTCTCTCTCTCTCTCTCTCTCTCTCTCTCTCTACTATATGTGGAGCTGCCTCTATGCTGATGTGCTTTACGTAAGCCACAGTCATCTGGGCGAACATTGCCAACACTTTTGCATGGTGCAGCGACGGCGTTGCTCACTGTGGCCAACACTAGGATTTCCTGTTTACGCGTGGTACTCTGCACAACCGTGTCATCACACACACACACACACACACACAACATACAACATAGCAGTGCACTTGTGTTACTGAGGATGGACGAGGGTGGGTGTGAGTGCTCCTCGTCTGGAGACGTGCGTGTAGTAAGGAGCGGCCAAGGATCACTGGTGGAAGACAAAGTCACGTTATGGTACTTGAGGATCCTCGTTACTGTTGAATGACGTCTCTAAGAGCTGGTGTGTGTGTGTGTGACGCAGCTTCGTGGATAGTTACTGGCTACGTAACACCAGGCCACTACTAGGGTCTCGGGTGGCTGGAGGTGTATATCTCCCCGGGTTAAGGAGAGAGGTCACACACCAGCCTGGATGATTGGCCTCATAACTAGGATCAGACCAGACTATGAATAATGTTCTGACACTGTTCAAACCTCAACCCCCCTTACGATAACCAGTGTTTAGAAGTTAGTGATGTCACTAGATATGTCAGCCAGGATAGTGTAGGTGTTCGCTACCAATGGCCATTTCTTAGGAAGGTGTAGTTTTCGATTTGCAAGGTTATTGGCGACAAAGGTCATAATTTTGATCTTTTTTTTTACTGGCTATTAAGGTGTTAGGAAATTATTACAAGGAGGATGAGGACATTCATTGACTGTCCTAATTGAAAAGGAAATAACAGTTCGTTGTCACGTTGGCGATTTCCTGTAATTTATGCTGATTCTCATAAAGTTAGTACAGCTAAGAATAGTAAAGAGAACATTTACTGTACTAACGTTGTTCACATGGTACAGTGGATCAGATGAGGAACCAAACATTATTTACTTATGAATCATGTACACCGGACTCTTGTCGACCCAGGAATGGTACCGTCCTGTATGGTGTATGGCTTGAAGTGTTAGTATGTCATGAAACATGGCTCGAAGTATCATTAAGTCATGATGCGTGGCTTGAAATGTCACTGTATTATGATACGTGACTTGAAATGTCATTATATCATGGTACATTGCTTGAATTATTCATTTGCAGGGGAACATGGCTTGGATTCTCGTTCTGGTATGTTACATGGGTTGAAGTGAAGCGGACCCGCTCACTGGGTGTGTAAAGTGTACTTATAACGTACGGTGGATATGGTTGGAATTGAACGACACTTGTATCAGTTTAGAAGTGTATATCTCGTATGTGAATAGTGGCATCGTTCTTACTATCCACACAGTCATAAAAGAGAGAAACTGACGGTGAGGTGTTCATTTTCGCAGTGGAGGCGAACCTTCCGGTGGTGGCGATATGTGTAGCGAGGTGGTGGTGCTGGGGACAACGGCCTCCTCCTCCCCCCCCAATTCCTCCAGCTCCTTCCTCCCCCTAACCATGCAACACACACACACGTACACCAAGTTAACCCCTTGAGAATGACGACACGACTCTTGAACACGACGGAACGACCCTGGCGCACGACGCTATGACCCTGGAACACAACGTCACGGCCCATAAGTACGACGATACGACCTTTAAGCACGACAGTACGACCTTTAGGTATGATGACTTGGCCATCAACCTTAAGAGTCGTTACGTCTTGCTCACTGGGTTGGTTGATTGCGTTCATTGGTTCGGGTGGTTATGGAATATATATATATATATATATATATATATATATATATATATATATATATATATATTCTTTTTTCTTTTAAACTAATCGCCATTTCCCGCGTTAGCGAGGTAACGTTAAGAACAGAGGACTGGGCCTTTTTTGGAATATCCTCACCTGGCCCCCTAGGATGGGTCTAGGATGGAATGAGGTAAACACAGGTGCCAGAGTCTGATGACAAACGGGAGAGGGACTCTTGTCTTTTTGGCGACGAGTGAAAACATTTGACGAAGAAGCAGGAGTACAGAGGGGGTTGGAGGAGCAGAGGAAGTGCGGGGTTGGTGAGCTGAGGGTAGTGGAATCCAACTTGGGGAAGTACTACACACACTAGCCGTCCACACTGCAGCGAGTGAGCGCTTCATGATGAGTACGTTGAGTGAGGTTGATGATATAATGAGGACGCTGACAACGATGATGACGGCGCGGGATTAACATATCCGGGGAGGGAGGGAAGGAGGGAAATGTTGGGGAGTCACGAGGGAGTCCGGCAGTTGACGACCTCCCGCGGTACTGGCTGAGGCACCGCCACCCCTCCGCCCGGGTCGTCCCGCAGATGACGACCCTCATGAGGCCTCTCTCTCTCTCTCTCTCTCTCTCTCTCTCTCTCTCTCTCTCTCTCTCTCTCTCTCTCTCTCCCCGCCGCCGCCGCCTCTTCCCCCACCCTTAAAGGTCATCCAGGAGCTGACGACCCACCCCCCCGTTGGTCGTCGGTCGTGCGGTTAGGAAGTAAAAATGTTGCCATCTGTCAGTACAGTGTGGCGTTAAACGTTTTGATACGTCTGGCACCGACGTGAGCGGCGGCCCAGCTGTCGCCTGGTCACTGTTGGATCGATTATCGTAGATATATATATTTTTTTTATACAAAGGAGTATAGTAACGTAGAGGGAAAAGTGTAAAGTAGATGGAGGAGTATGATTTTTCTTTTATTTGAGCGTTGAAGTAACATCACGGACGGAAGGAGGGAATGCGTGTCGTGAATGTGATGATCTTAGTGGCGGTGGAGTGGTCGACTTACTCGCAGCTTCGAGTCCTGCATGACCGAGAGGAAGTGACGCCACCATTATCACCTGACACTTCTCATGTTCTCCCTGTGTCTGTGTTTCTATGCTGATCCACAATGAGGCAGGGGTGGGCGTCTCCAAGTGCGTGGAATGATAGGGTGACACTGTCGTCCACTGCTCTGTTTACCAGTTCAAGATTGGTCTGAAAATAAGAGTTTTATTCTCAAGTAAAAAAAAAAATGGACCCGAACCACAGTGTTGAGGTGTTAGCAGTTGTGTTGCACAGTGTTGTATCGGTGACTGTACCCTACTTGGCTGAGTCATTATTGTGTTGAGTGTCCTTCAGATGACCACACTCGTTACTTGACTGTACCCGAGATGGCTGACGGTTACCCTCTGGTGGCCATGTTTATAACCTGCTGACACTCCCTTCCCCACTTCACAAAGATACGGTTAACACCCCCTTCCCCACTTAACAAAGATACGGTTAACAATCATTTGCCACGTTTTACACGTGGAAATACAAGTCATAGACTGGTGTGCCAGCCTTTCCGTATTTGGCAGTGGCGCTACACAAGATAAGAACGCTTATCAAAGTACAGGTGGAGGGGTGGAGAAGACTGCGTTAGCGACATTACCTGATACTTCTGTGTTCTTATCGTCTGATGTTTGTGTTTAAAACTTACCTGTGCTTGTCTGTAGATTATTCCTGGGTGTTTGATATGTAGAAGAAAATAGATTGGAGTACCATATACAACAGTTTTGAACATGGTACAGAACAAAAACATTTCTGTTTCATTTGAAGTTTTGTCATTGTTTTAGTGATTGTCATGATGTGAGTACGACCCGGATCCAGCTATTGTTTTGCATTGAGATTCGTCTCTTTGTGAATATTAATAGTCATTCATGCTGCAGAGTTCTGTAATTAAAGTAGAATTAGTATGCAGAGGTTTGATCATTGTTTTAGAGACAAAATTAGGTTGTCTTGATAATCATCAGCCTGTTTGTGTCTACCAGTTCCATCCCTATCAGCCAGTACTGTCACTTGCTTATCGTTTTCTTTGGTTAATACTGTCACTTGCTTATCGTTTTCTTTGGTTAATACTGTCACTTGCTTATCGTTTTCTTTCGTAAGCCCGTAATCCAAGTGTTTCCCAGTGCTCTGTTCTCCTCGCGCTGTCCACGAGATACCGTAGTGTGGACGGGCCGGCGAGTGAGGACTTTAAAACCAAAACTAAGTTTGATCTGAGCGTGAGACTTGATATAATGTCGCCTAATAAGACTTTAATCAGGAACTAACCTGACTACCTAATATAACCTAAGTAGTGTGAGTTAACCAAACTACTGTGGCGGAAGCACTTCAGCCACTAAAAGTTCCTCCCCAATCTACATATCTGCTGTCCTCAAGAAACGACAAGTTTGTTATATTCTCGTACCATGTAGAGGGCGTGACGCACAGAAGGATACAAAGCGTACAGAAGATCAAGGGACTGGGCCACACTGTATGAGTTACACGTTACATTGTTGTAACGCACAGAAGGATACAAAGTGCACAGATCAAGGGACTGGGCCACAATGTATGGGTTACACGTTACATTGGGATTGACTATAGCTGTAGTATACACTTAAGAAAACCCTCTCTATTAAATCGTCATTATGGATGAAACGCCTCCACGTGTGTAGTAATGTAAGGCACGAGATGTATCGGAGTTCGTTGATGGTAGAGCGTCAAGCACACAGTGTTGCTTGCAGGGGATGAGAGTAATTCGTATGGCTAAGCTTACATCATTTGTGTTCGGTATCAACAGGAGGAGCAGCTTCCTATATAGCCCAGCCTGTTTGTGGAGCTGTGGATACAAAGCTCCTGTACTCCCAGTGAATGTTGGTGTTGGGGAATGGGTTCATGGGGGTGCCACTAGTATTGGCACTTGTGTATGACACTCATTCGTACATGATCTGTACACTGTACAGTTGTGGTGTGGATGACACGTGTGCTGTGTCGCGAGTGTAGCCCGGTCGGGATTATAAAACCGTGCTTCCTCCCTCCCGAGCTGTGCCATTGTCCCTCCCTCACCTGTGGACCGGATGCACTACTCACCTGGACAGCCCCACCTGTATACTAGTCTCCTTTCCTCCTATTCTGCACCAGCAGCAGGCTGCACCACGACCTGCAGATGAAGCACCGGTTCTAACCATCCTTCAGCAGGAGTCGTATTTTCCTCCTGGCCAGAGATGTTACGTCTCGCCTCGATGAGAACTGTGACGTTTGGAGTGAGCTGGCCCCTGTGGGTTGACCTGAGGAGGAGTGTGGAGTGTCCCTCGAACTGTCCCCCTTCATTCAGTCGAATATGGAAGCCAGAGACGAGCACAGACCAAAATTTTTTCCCAGTTCATTTATGTATTCCCTTTACGTGTGTGTGTGTGTGTGTGTGTGTGTGTGTGTGTGTGTGTGGATGTCCTGTACATTCCCTGGAGTTATTCACCTGCCACCTGGTGTATAGATGTTGTACATCTGCCTCATAGGCACACAGCAACAGCATTTTATTGTTGTGTAAACAAATGCAATAAACAAATATCGGCAGAATGTAGCGTCGCGTCACCTGAATTGGATTTGATGTTCCGCCGCTCCCCTGCTGCCTGCTACACCGTCGCTGGTGCCTGTCGCTCATCACCCTAAGTCCCTCCCCTTGTTTGTCTAGAAACCTAAACTTAGTGGAGAGTGTTAAGGTTACATTCCAATCATGGAATGATGGAGATACTAACCTGTTGAGTCCCTGTTGGGTATGATGACGCTGCTGTGGACCTGAGTATGAAGACGGTCAAATCAAATCCCAAGTCGTACCTTCGTAAACCTGTTGTTTGTCATTATCTGCAAGGGACGTTATTCTGTATGTAGTGCTATGCAGAGACTCGTCATATTTCAAGGCAGATGGAAAGAGTGGATGTCTGTTGATGTTGTCCCGGGAAGCAGGTCTTCAGGTGTCACACGTAAGGAAAGTTTGTAGTTATCACGTGTCTAATAAAGGAACCCGAGGTTCACTTGGCTGATAAAGGAACCCGAGGTTCACGTGGCTGATAAAGGAACCCGAGGTTCACGTGGCTGATAAAGGAACCCGAGGTTTTCAACCTACAATTACGTCATGATTATATTTTTAGTTTTGAAGACTCTGATGTGAGACTGGGTCACATGTGGGTGACGTCTTGATGGCTGGGTTCGGTGAAGCACGGACTTATGGTGGCCAAGTCTGTTTTACCTCCCAAGACACATCTAGGAATGATTATTTTTTTCATCGTGTGTTGGAACCGTACATTTCAGGATGAATTTCTTAACATTGATTAATCAAACTGTAGAATTGAGGTTCAATTTGTTAAATAGGTATTGGAATCTGTGTGACTAAAGACATGTTTGCTGGGAGATTCGATATTTTTCTGTGTGATTAGAACACTGATCCCACCCTGATGAACACAAGGCTCAGTTCTATAAAGATGGGTTCTGTGGCGTTATCACAAAGTTCGTGTGGTGCAGATGTCGAGCGAGACCGAATTCAAAATCATTTCACTATTTGTCTCTGATCGATAAAAAAAAAAAAAAAATGATTGGCCCACCGACGGAGCACCACGGACGACATAAGATTACAGTGATGGTGTGCAGTCTGAGAGGCGTCGGACCACGGACGACATAAGATTACAGTGATGGTGTGCAGTCTGAGAGGCTGTGGCCATGACCCGTGCACTGATATACGGCGTGCAGGTGCGCACCACACAACCACTTCAGGCCCCCGGCTGGGGCGCCTCCCCCACTTGTTATGAAATCATATCTTCTCTTAGCTGGCTGTCCAAACAAACCTATCCAGAGTAGGTGAGACGCCTGGTTACCACCCCACTCTGCACACAACCCCCCTCCTGTACCTCCCACACACCCTGCGTCCCTGCTGTGCCTCCCACACACCCTACCTACACCTCTGCCAGAAACATGCCCCAGCAGCCACTAGGTTCTGGTTGATCACCGTCTGTGCCGACCCACATGCTGTGGCCTGGGCAAGACATTACACGCTCTAGACAAATTAGAATGTTTAGTTTTATATATATATATATATATATATATATATATATATATATATATATATATATATATATATATATATATAGTTGTATGTGAGGCTGGGATACATGTATTTAGCACTTGGACACTTACATATAACTGCTTAGGTCAGTAATCATACACATATGCATACATATATACATATGGACCTCCGTGGTGTAGCGTACAGCTTTCATGGCTGTAGCGCAATTACGGGCCACCCAGGGTCGAGCGCATAGGTTCGAATCCTGGTTGCGGCAGTCGGTCCACAGTCAACCCAGCTGTTCATCCACCCATAAGGTTGGTCGATTCCAGTGAGATATGAAAACTGTGGGTTCATCAGGCTCACACGGGCTAGTAATGGCATGGTTGATAATATTCCCTGATGTTGAACCCGGTTCGAAATCGTTCGGTTTTGTCACTTATTAGTTGCTGAGCTCTGTCTCTCCCTCTGGTGGGGAAGCAAGGGGGAGTACTGGGTCGACGTTGGGTTGTTTAGAAGAGAACTTGGTTCCTTTAACTGTGATGGGGCGTTTGGGTCTGCCCTCGACGTGTTGGGACATTTCACATCTGGTGCATATCTGTTACTGACACTCTCGCGACTCGCGCCTTTCCAGTGTGGTAATTTGTACAGTATGACAACGGTTGGAAGTCTTATGGTCTGCTGCCTTGCGTGCGACTCCCTGGCCACAAGGACAGCCGTTTGAGAGACAAGAGCCATGCACCGCCCGCCCGTGCTGCCTGCTTTGGGGGTCGGTCCACCAGGGGTGGCGGAGAGGGACTGGGTGATGGATGGTACACTAGGTGTGGTGGTGAGGCGGCTGGCGGAGTCACCAGCAGCACCTGCAGGTGTCTCTTGTCATGGGTCGTCCATCTTGGAACGTCTCATCAGTAATTCCCAGTCACGTCTTCCTGTTCTATACATTTATATATATTTTTTTCTTCTCATCTGCCTTACATGATGGTTGCGCCATGTTCCCTGGCCATGGGTGTCGTCTGTCCCCGTCTCCTGTGCTCCCCCGACGGGTTTGTGAGGCTCGCCCTCTTGTTACTCACACTTGCCTGTTGTGGCTGGGGTAGCGTCCTTCCTCATGACGTGGCCCCTCTTGTGTGTGTTACTCTTGTGTCGCTTAGGATGTACCACCGTGCTCAGGTACCTACCTGATGATGAACATCTTGGGTTGTAGCACCGCCCTAGGTGTACCCACCTGATGGTAGCACCTATGGTGTACTACCGTCCTCAGTCCCATCCTTATGAGCACCTGGGTTGTAGCGCCGTCCTCGGTACCCGCCTGATGAGCACCTGGGGTGTAGCACTGTCCCCGGTATGCGCCACCGGCACCCAGTAGTAAGAGAGCCTTTCCGGTACCCCGTTTCCCTCCCCCCGGTGCTTGGGGACCCCAATGTGACCCCAGGATGACCAGGCCCCAACGCACCCTTCGGTGAGTAATACGCTGAGGGGGGAATGAACGTTAAGCTTGGCTCTGTGTTTGTAACATGCTGCTGTGTTAAACAAAGGAAGACCACCAACTCGTTTTATGTCTGAAGTCAAGGTGCTGTGCCAGATGAGTAGAGATGATGGTACAGTGTAATATGTGTTCTCCTCCACGTAGTCGTATGGAGTGTCAGTACAACCACGGCAGAAGAGGGAATACCAGTTGGGGTGAGGACGTAACTCCCCGAGTGTTGTACAGGCGTTCAGGACCAAGGACGTCCCTCCTCTGCAACTATGTACGAGGATGGTGGCCAGCCTGGATACATGGAGGGAGGGGAGGGGCGTGAGGTGGGTGGAGTGTCGTCAGTGTCCTGGTGTGGGTCATGCAGGAAGGGCAGGACCAGGGTGGGGCGGAGGGTTGGAAGGGGCAGATGATGGCGGGGGAGATGAGGGGTGGCCTCGGTTAGGAATGGAGGAGGTGGTACCTCTGATAACCTCTGAAAGCGCGTGAGGAGAGGGAGGCCAGCAGGAAAGACAACAGGCAGTCGACCCTAAGGGATCGTGCTGGACCACTTTCGGTCTTTTATTATCTCCACAGAGTCTTTGTTGAAACTCTCCCTAACTCTTTTTCAGACCCTTTAAATCACATACCCTACAGTCATACCTCCAGTGCTGGTATTGCGATGCCATATGATCTGCCATATGTGACATGATCTTAGTCCTCCTCTCTGAGGGACGTCTGCCAATCTTTCCTCGTGGCTTTCGACACCTGTAAAACGTTGGACAGGTTGTGGCATGAGTCTGTGTTTTCTAAGCTGCCTCCCCTGGATTTTTTGCTTCTCTTTTCATTAATGCATAGCTTCCTCTCTGGCCAGACTATTGCAGTTGTCGATGCTTCGAAGTACCTCTCATGTTTTCATCACTTGGGGCTCTTTCATAATGCGTACTGTCTTTGTTCTATCCATGCGTGATTCCTCTTCATCCCATAACCATATTCACTCCTGCGCACGCTGATGATACTCCTCTACATACTTCATCTCACCTACCTTACCCTCTCGTTTTGGTACTCGTTCTTTTTCTCGTACTGAACATAAGTCCTCGCTTAATTCGGGCTAATGCAGTATCTTGGGATAGGGAAGCAGTCGCATGGTAAATAAATTCAGTGGTTTAAACACGCACCTTAACAACACGTTAGACTTAATCATATTCTCCACTTCATCGTGGAAACTCCACACAGTCAACCTCGCAACACTTGCTTACTCAAAACTAAAGGTGTTGAATGGATGCTGTATTTTTCCCCCCTTGTGGTCAGGTATTTCATATCTGATGACCTCTGCTGCTTAACCATCCTTTCTTTCGTCTGCTGTGGTATCGGTGTCACTCTTCCTGTTCAACAAGTATTAATCATTTCGGCCACTGCTCTCGTGATCTGCCTGCGTGTGTCCCAGTCACTTTAGAGTTGGACGCGTGACATGCATCAGGCTGCTGATTCCCATGGTTACTGTGTGGAGACCAGCCACACGAGTGACCGTAATGGCATTTCTTCTCTCCTCGAACACGGAACTTTTGCAATTGTGTTTTGTCTTCATCTCTTCGTCTAATCTTTCTACCTTTAAGTGTCGGGTCCACAAACACCTGACGAAGTGAGATTAATTTCTTCTGTCTTTTTCACATCCTCTTTTTTTTAAATTCCATCGGAATTGATCATGATTGGGGCATGTTCTCACCCATGCATTGTCGGTTTATATGGAAAAAAAAAGGTCTGATAAATGTTTTTGAGAAGTTCGCCATACAGTAAGGATATTAAGAATAATAAGGCCACAATTCCCTCCACCACCCTGATACCATTAAGTGATATACACACCTGAACTCATCTAATTCCTCGCCAAACCTCTCTTCGTAATAGATGATTAGAATCAGACAAGAAACGTGGAAACATTTCCAAGTGAACAAGACATTAGCGAGAGGTGACCTGCAGGTATTTCCAGGCTGGAGAACACCAGTTTTGTTGGAAGTGGTAAAAGGTTATGTGTAGGATACAAGATGTTATTAAGCAGGGAAACATCAGATGGGCCACGTCACAGATGAAGGGGACAGTTCTGTATTCGTGTATTCCTAGATCTGTCTAGTCTGTGTGTGTGTAGCTGTTGTATGTACTCTTAGTGACAGGTGATCTCACTGATACGTAGACAAGGTGCAGGTTACACATTTTTCAGTAATGCTGACAAGAGAGAACCTTAAAGGTTATGAACTAATGTAAGCTGGACTGTGGATTCATATATACAGCGTAAACAAATTCTTCGACTTGGAAATGTTGCTTCGAGCGATGGTTGTGGAGGTTGCATCAGGGATGAGGTCAGTATGAGTGCGAAGATATTATTATCCTCAAGAACACGTCCCCTCCAGCGCCCTCCATCACAACAGTTTGTTGACCCTGTCATTAATGAAGTTCCGTAGGCCACCAGCCAGAGACTCCTGGACGTTCCTTGTTGAAGGCGTTTGTAGTGTGGGCTGCCTGGCCACGGAGGGGTGAGGGCATAGGGGCCGGGCCGCCTGGGCAGTCGAACCAAATGGGTTAATCTGCTATGGGGAGGTGAGGGAGGCAAGGTGCGGCCGGGGAAGGTGACGTAAGGAGAGGCGAGGCGGCGGTGTGCAGCCTGCCGGCAACCTCCTGCTGCTGGCCTTGGGCAGGTGACCACAAGACTAGTGAGAATTACCCCGTGACTCCCCCGGCGCGTAGTGTCCGTGACGGCGAGAACATATTATTCAGCAGCGTGGACAGGAACCGGATGTGGTGCGGTGGTGGCACCTCGCCTCGGCACAGGAGCCGGAGATGACGTGAGGGGGAGGCTCGCTCAGGCATCGTGCGCGGCGCCAGCTGCGGTACCAGAATACGACACAAGGGGAGTTGGCAGCGTCCGTCATCGGAGTATAGTGTCGTAGCGTGACGGAGGTGGGGTCATATCTGACGTATATTTTCGCTTCGGGTCCATGACAGACTTATACCCGCCTCCGTGGTCCAAAATATTTGACTGGCTCCTCGTGCGAGCCATGTATTCACTGTTCCACTCACCACACACACACACACACGCGGAGGTCTGAATTTTTGACCGCATCATCTGTCACATACTTCCACGTAGGAAACCAACGGTCTGTAGTTTGCATTCCTGTCTCCTCGTGTCGGACTCTGTCATGATGATGAGGTTTGAGTGGAGTCAGGGGATAAAGGCCGTGGGTATTGTCAGCGGAAGTGTGGTCTTTAACGTGTGACCACACGCGACACATTTAAGGGATATATATATATATATATATATATATATATATATATATATATATATATATATATATATATATATATATGTATATATATATATATATCCTTGGGGATAGGGGAGAAAGAATACTTCCCACGTATTCCCTGCGTGTCGTTGAAGGCGGCTAAAAGGGGAGGGAGCGAGTGGCTGGAAATCCTCCCCTCTCTCTCTTTTTTTTTTAATTTTCCAAAAGAAGGAACAGAGAAGGGGGCCAGGTGAGGATATTCCCTCAAAGGTCCAGTCTTCTGTTCGTAACGCTAACTTGCTAACGCGTGAAATGGCGAATAGTATGAAAGAAAGAAAAATGTGTGTGTGTGTGTGTGTGTGTGTGTGTGTGTGTGTGTGTGTGTGTGTAAGGCACCAACAGTACGTATTCAGCAAACCACCCACACACTTCAGTACAACGTACACCACACACACATCCGCACATTCTACTACAACCATCTTCTGCTCGTCTGATGTTCCTTACCAACCCCATCCTCATTCCCCCGTCTGAACCACTGGGTAAAAGCAAGATGCTCGGCTTCACTACGAGATCTTCATCCATCAGTTTGGCCTGAAGGCGCATCAACATCTCTATTATCGTCACCTCCTGCCATCTAGTATGACACCACAGGAGCATCACACTACCCCAGCTGGGACACACTACCGTGGATACCGCCCCATCCCAGCTATTGTCAACCTGGTCATTATGATGTCCATCAGCATCCACCACACTGTGGTCGGCTGTCTGTTAACCCCTCACAACCACCACCACCTCCCTCCTCCTCCTCATTTAAGATGCAGTGTCTCCATATATTTTTTTAGCCTTTGGCAGCAGTGGACGTACCGACCCGTGGATAATACTAATAATGATGATGATGATCATAATGGTACTGATAGAAATTTAGTAATGATAATAATAATGATAATAATAATAGTTATTATTATTATTATTATTATTATTATTATTATTATTATTATTATTATTGTTGTTGTTCTTGTTGTAATTATTATTATTATTATTATTATTATTATTATTATTATTATTTTTATTATTATTATTATTATTATTATTATTATTATTATTGTTATTATTATTATTATTATTATTATTATTATTATTATTATTGTTATTATTGTTATTATCATTATTATCATTATTGTTATTATTATTATTATTATTATTATTATTATTATTATTATTATTATTTATCATTATTATTATTATTCCTGGATGTGTTGCGAGCAATGGGTTAAGTGCAGCCGTGTGCCGTGAACACGAGACAGATCTCCCCAGCATTATCATCAGACAGGGAGGAAGACTTTCCACCCTCCACACTCCTAACACACACACACACACACACACACACACACACACACACACTGTATCACCCTGAATCTTCTAATCCACACCCACTCTCACAGACAGTGAGAGTGGACGTGTTAGCGAGAGTCATTTGTTCTGTAGTATTACAAGTTTGTGAGAATGTTATCAGTGTTTCTTCAATTGGCCAGAACAAGTTGTTACAAAGGTATGAGTTCTCGAGAGTGAGGCAGTTGGTCTCCGGTATGTTAGCGTAGTTTGGGATAAAGTTAGACCAAAAGTACGTGTTGAATTACGTCTTAAGGTGCAAGTGTATGTTGGTGCTTATTACGGGTCAGCGAGAACGAGCGAGGCTGTAAGCGCCTGGTTCCACCCTGGAGATGAGATGGAATAGATAATAAGGTAGATAAAGAGATAAGTAGATGAGTAGATAGCTGGATAGACAAGGGGGGAAAAGATACTGGATTGGTGTGAGTGAAAGGTACCATCTACTTGATACTTCTAACTTACTATAGTGAGCTGTTATGTAATGGGTAGGTAAGATGAATGGTAGAGGTAAGGTTGGCGGGCGTAGCGGCTGGACTAGTGAGGCGTGACTGGTGTTAGTAGTAGCTTCCTGCCTCACCTGCCCGGCCACTCCCCCATCCTCGCTTATCACAGGCGGGACCACATTCCTTCAGCATTCCACCTGCTGCAGGAGGAAACGACCCGACTCCCTGGGAACCTGGGGTTTCGGGATGGCCTCCTGAGCCAGACGGAGGCGAAGGGAGGAGCCTTGTGGCCCTAAAAAGGAGTTGGTGACATTTCCAGGCAGGAGGTTTAGCTGAGTGGGATGTAGAAGGCTCCAGAGGAGAGTGGGAGAAAAATCCTAACTTCAGTGTTGAGGGTAGACTGATGAGATATGGGGGGGTCAGGAAACATGCTTTCCGAAAAGGTGAGTGGGAGGTCATCCACACACACATGATGGACTGGTCAAGGGAACTCTCTTGTACATGGAAGGTAAGACAATGGGTGCCATGTAGACGTGCTGGAGCGGTCAAGGGAACTCTGTACGTGAGGGCACGACCAGGGGATTCATCCAGACCTAATGGAATGGTCAGGTGAGCTCCCTGAACGCGGAGGAGGAGGAGGAGGAGGAGGGCCTTGTGGTTGTTAATGAGGTGTTCGCAGCTTTCTGACTGTGGAATTCGTCCGAATGGCTGCCTGGAGGTGAAGGAAGAGAAGTTTTCTGGACGTGTGGTGGAGAAGGTCTGGAAGATATCTGGACGTGTGGAGAGAGACTGGAATCTTTTTAGACGTTGGAATCTTTTTAGACGTGAAAAGGGTAGTCGGGGAAATTTTTTTGTGAACGTGTGGGGGGAGTCGGGAAGTTTTCTGGACCTGTAGGGGAGACTTGTTGGAACTTCCTAGTGGAGATAATCAGAGGCTTTCTGCAGAGGGGGGATGGGGGGTTCAGGTAGTTCTTTCGGCGTGAAAGGAAGGTCCAGGAAGGCATTACACACACACACACACACACACACACACACACACACACACACACACACACACACACACACCAGGAGAGCTCTCTGATGTCTGACGTTAGAGAAGGAGCTCTAAATAGAGAGAGAACGGTTGAGAGCTTTCTTAACGTCAGAGGTGGGTCAGAACTGTGGCGGTATCAGAGAAGTTCACAAGAGTTCGCTGGGTGTAAGAGGAAGGTCTGCAGTCAGCTCTGTGGACGTGGTAGAATGACCAGGAAGCCTTTTAGATGAAAGGGAAGGTTAGGTGAGGTTTGCGGAGAAGGGAAGGGAAGGAGAGATTTGTGGTCATGATTGGAGGCCATTTACTTCAATTTGATTTACCAGCTTTCTCAAGAACAACAAACGTGTGTTTTGAAATTAGAAAAAGACAAAAAGAAACTCACTGATGTTAGTCATGCTGTGGTGTTCATGTAATATATATATATATATATATATATATATATATATATTCCTGAGTCCACGGGGAAAATGAAACACGAAAAGTTCCCAAGTGCACTTTCTTATAATAATCACATCATCAGGGGAGACACAAGAGAGAAATATAACAGTTTATATACATCGAAGAGACGAAGCTAGGACGCCATTTGGTAAACATGTGATTGTGTTGTGATTGATCACAATCACATGTTTACCAAATGGCGTCCTAGCTTCGTCTCGTCGATGTATATCAACTGACTGTTATATTTCTCTCTTGTGTCTCCCCTGATGATGTGATTATTACACGAAAGTGCACTTGGGAACTTTTCGTGTTTCATTTTCCCCGTGGACTCAGGAATATCTTGATCACGCGCAAAATTGTGATCCTTTCCAATATATATATATATATATATATATATATATATATATATATATATATATATATATATATATATATATATGTGTGTGTGTGTGTGTGTGTATGTGTGTGTGTGTGTGTGTAAGATTGTTGGGACAAAGAACAAGTCGTGGACATATGTTTGCGTACCAAGGTCGTTTTGAGGTGTCGTAATGGCGTCCTGTATGTTTCCTCAAGTTTGAGGGGAGCGAGAGTAGTAATTATCCTGGCTTGACTGGTGGTCCAGCCACCAGGCTTCAGCCATGAGTAGCTTACCGTCTCTTGTGTATTGTTGGCTGCCAGTGTGTGTGTGTGTGTGTGTGTGTGTGTGTGTGTTGGTGGGAGCGCGGTGAGCGATGCCACAGGAGGGAGCGGTTTGACGAGCGATATGGTGGCCGTAGGCGGGAGAGGGAAGGTAAGGGTGAGCTGTCGGGTGTAGCAATGGGAGGCGAGAGAGCCCAGGGAGTGGAGCGGACCACACAGGTCGACCGTCCATGCGTCGTGTCACGGTCATATAGTGTGTGTAGGGCCGGCCGCCGCTGGCGTCGCTCTCCTACACTACATATGTTGCACGTTTATCGATCCATAAAATGTCGGTCGGAAAGTTTAGGTTTTGTCACACTTACTTTTATTTCTCGTTGAGACAAGCATAATTTCTTCTTTTTTCACGTCAGTGTTAACGAAGAAGGCAAGTTGTGGGTGCGGTAGGACAAGAGTGGTTGCGGGCGGGGCACTATATCAATTTTTTCCTGCCTGGGGCTGGGTTGTAAGAGGCCTGGTTGCCGGCCGGACAGCTTGGATCCGTCGTGTTTACATCGTGGGTTCTGTGGTGGTGGTGGTGGAGGACAGCTGCTGGCCAGGTGGTGAGACTCGTCCGGGTGGACACCGCCTCCATTCACATGTAGCAACACTTTCATTTTTGATGCTGAATTTGACGGAAGAGGGGGGAAAAAAAAAGATGTGTCATAAGTTTTATGTCACTGTTTGTAAATATAGTCAGTTGGTCAACGCAGAGAGGAACATAGCAATATATGCGGCGGTGTAGTGTAGGTGATGGAGATCAGTCACGAGGGGAGAGGTACTGTACATTGTGCAGTGACGGGAAGTGTGGGTATGGTGAGTTGAGACGTGAGGCTTGCACTGTTGACCACAGTGACGGTCCCGCCAGCCTCCTTCCCTTCCTGGTCCGTGACTGCCACACACCCACTCTCTGCTGCCTCCTCCTTCCCTGGGTTTCCTCTGTAACCATCTCTGCTTTCTGGCCTCCTCCTTGTTGCTAGTCCCTAAGTATTTAGCAGAAAATAAAGTTAAAATGAAGTAAGATAAAGTAGATTTGTCAGTTGCTCTCTCCTTCTCTTTTGATCCCTTTTCATTATTCCTTCGTTCTTATATATATATATACTTTATATACCATTGATTCATCACGTGATAACGTGCACCGTCCCATACCCTACTCATCCCTCACACCCTCCGACACACTTGTGGTCCCACAGTCTTCCCTCCACGCCCCACCCGCTACACATCTTTCGATCTCGTGTTCTATACACAACATTTATCTCCATATCTTGTCGCGTATTATTTCCCACGCGGTCTTTACCTTGTTGTCTGCTACTGTTGTTCTCAGTGATGTTATCAAGTGGAGCAGGTCCAGCCGGCCCCGGCTCACTCGCCTCACCTCACCCTCCTCCCCTCCCTGTAGTAAGGGAGTACACCTCTCCTTTCTTGTTATCATTCCAGAGATCACCCACACCGTGTTAATGGCCAGCCTTTACCGCCTGGAGTGATGTACCGTGTTGTCGTCATATGCCTGGATGCTCATGATCGTTATCATGTACGTGATTATGTCTTCATTATCATCATCCTCTGGTTACCATCTTCATCATTAGGCTTCTGTGTCTCCTGGTGTCGCCTGGACCTGACAGGTTATCGTGTTTCTTTCGGCATGGCTAAGACTTGAGGACTGAAATTAACCTGACTTTTAACATATGATGATTTATATGTTCTAGGTTTGTGTGTAGCTGTTCCTCCCGTCCCTCTTGGTCTGTGGAAAGTGGCTTTGATAGGAGAAGGGAAAGTTGTTCTTGGACGTATGGTGACGCTGGTGTAACGGGGAGAATGGTGACGTCGTTGTAGTGTGATAGGGATGTCGAGGGAGTGGTGACGTCGGTGTAGTGTGGGAGGGAGGTCAAGGGAGTAGTGACACTGTTGTAACGTGGGAGGGAATGGTAACGCTGGTGTAACTTGGGAGGGATGGTGAGGGAGTGGTGGCGCTGGTGTAGCGTGGGGGGGATGGTGAGGGAGTGGTGACGCTGGTGTAGCGTGGGAGGGATGGTCAGGGGGTCGTGACGCTGGTGTAGTGTGGGAGGGAGTGGTGACGGGAGGGAGGCAGTGTGGTGCCATGGGAGAAATCCTCATGACTTGAAAAGGCTCATTGTGGCTGCCTCCATCATAGGTGGAAGTGGAGGACACCGCCTCGAGTCCCACCAAGACTTTACCAGGCGTCTGCCACACTGGAACACCTCCTAATTATGCTGCGCGGGTCAGAGGTCCCCCTCCGCCCGTCGTAAATCATTTTGCTTGGTGGTCCTCCCGTGTTTCTGTACATTGTATGATATATTCTCAACTAAGACTGACTGGTTTATGACCAGACGTGGAGGGAGATTCCGCTGAAGAGGAGTCAGCTCTTGCGAGGGTTTAAGACGGAGGGGGCTGACGGTGGCCAGTTTTAAGAGTCATTTCGGTTTCATTTATGTAGGTTGCCCCGGGGGTGTGCGCCAGGTGGGCGCCCCAAGCCATGGTGAGGGTAGTTACACCAGTAACGCTTGAACCTTCCGCCATAAACTACCTCGGGACTGAGACCTCAGCAGCCGTGAAACCGTGTGCGTGAGGTCGGTACTGTATGAGGGTATTAAAGAGGATTAAGGAGCACTGGGTAGATTGATGCGTGGGAGAGGGTGGTGAAGTCAGTGCTTTTAAGGACACTACGTAACGCTAGAAGCAGTTCCCACTGTTGTGACCTGCTCTGCGGTGCTTGTAGACACGCATGGATGATCATTCGCCCTGGGCAACATTCCTCAGTCTCAGCCGTAAGAATTTGAGGATAATTTTGAGACAGTCGGTGCAGAGGCGGAGCCAGACGAACGGTTTCCTGTCTGGGCAGACAAGGAGGAGAGGAGCCAGTGATGAGTTGTGTTACTACTGAAGGTTGTGAGGGATGCAGCTGCCGCTGGTGGAATGTCTACCTGCACCGGCCTCTACTTCCTTATGTACCCGCTTGGCTGAGGTGGGCGGAGGTCGAGGAAGTGTGGTGAGGGAGGAGGAGTGGTTCAGCAAGCATAACCTGGGCGAGAGAGGAGTGTGGTGAAGGTCGTGGCCGGGGAGCTGGTGCGTCATGAAATGCTACTGCCTCGGTGTAGTTGGACGCTGTGGCAACCATCTGCTGTCCCTCTCTCTCTCTCTCTCTCTCTCTCTCTCTCTCTCTCTCTCTCTCTCTCTCTCTCTCTCTCTCTCTCGCCAGTACCACATCACCAGTGGTGGCTGCCGCGGTACATCTTGCTCCACTACCAACACACACGCACACTCTCTCTCTATCTGTCAGGTGGCGCGATAAACCTTATTCCATGCCTGATACCCGGCCACCGTCGGAAGGCGTTGTACACCATGTTCCACACGCATCGTCTACAAGTCGGACGGCGCGAAATACTGCCCTACGTCTAACAGCCAACCACAGTCGGGTGGCGTGTTACACCTTGTTCCGCGCCCGTCACCCACTCCCATCCACTGTCAAGTTGCCTGGTACACTGTGATCCACGCCCAACACCCGATCCCACCCAACTCTGGCTCCCCGTGTGGCCTCAGACGTGGATATTTGATGTTACTAGATGTAGGATGAGGAACTGTTGCCTCGGGTCGTGAAGCGAAGAGTGACAGTGAAGAGGAAGGAAGCTGGCCTGATTGCTCTCTCTCTCTCTCTCTCTCTCTCTCTCTCTCTCTCTCTCTCTCTCTCTCTCTCTCTCTCTCTCTCTCTCTCTCTCTCTCTCACACACACACACACACACACACACACACACACACACACACACACACCTGAGCATAGTGGACATTACTCAGAAGACGAACAAAAAGGTCCCCAGTTGATGAAATTGTTTGACTTGTCTTCTGGTGCGAATCATTATCGAACAGTATCAGATCCTTCACTGAGAGTATATTAATCAGTCGGTGACTTTAAGTATCTCAATCATGAAATTATATTTTGGAAAAGTAGAAATAATTTGCAGTGTCAAGTAAAGAGTCACTGTTTTGAATTGATTATCAGAGAGCATATTTCAAGTACCTGTCGTTAGTGTCTCATACCTCACTGGTCTTTCTCCAACTCTGAAGCGAGAAATAGAATTAACGGGCAATAGGGAAATTCACGTTGGTGGATTGCTTGTTATCGAGAGAAGATGTTAATACAATGTCTAGTGGCGACCTCTTCATGTTAAACGTCTTGAACATGAGGGTTTGACCCACACAGCTGTGATGGTCTGGCCTTCACCTCATTCTTAAGGTATAAGTCAAGAGGCCAGGCCATCGTACCTAAGAACCTTCACCATGTCCGCTAAAGCCGTACCTTGTGGGTCAAGGGTATGGTACACACCTGTGTACCATACCATGTGGTCAGTTGGACCGTCGTGAATGATGACAGCTCTCACGACTTTCGTTAGCTTGATCGGCAGAGGTGGATCATTGCAACGTACTGTAACGTTGGTGTAGAGAGGCACTCAGCGTCCGGTGACTTAAACGCCTTCAGGTTGTAATCCAAGGCCGGTGCCGGCACCGCACTCTCAGTCACCTGCTCTTAAGATGCACACTCCTCCTCCTCGTTGTTGGTTTTGTATTTCCGAGTTAGCGAGTTAGCGCCAGGAACAGACGAAGAGAGGCCACATCCGCTCACATCCATTCTCTTCCTGTCATGCGTCATCCACCGAAACCACAGCTCCTTATCTATAACCAGGCCCCACAGACCTTTCCGTGGTTTACTCCGGACGCTTCGCATGCCCTTGATTCAGTTCAGCGACAACACGTCAACCCCAGGATAGCATATTGTTTCAGTTCGCCTTATCCCGTGCTCGCCTTTCACCCTCCTGTTCAAACCAAAAATAACATCAATTGGATTCTTTGAGAAAAGCAGATAGGAGGACATGTCTGTGGTGCATTTGGAAAGACGAGACAAAAAGTGAGACTTGTAACCCTGACACAGAGGATTTAAGATGGTGTCGGGCACCGCTCCAACGTTCTTAAGTTGTCAGGAGGGAAGTACTTCCCTGGGTGACTGTTGTCCACAACCCACTGACACGGAGGGTTTACGATGGTTCTCGGTATCGTATTGATCCATCATGGACTGAGATGAGCAGTTCATGTTCACAAGAACGGAATTGTATCCACTGTATCTGTGTCGCTCCTGTACGATATACCCACAGCTCACACAGGGAGAAGTATAATAGAACATGTGGGCAGGGTTATCCTGGTAAGCTGTTAGAAGGGCACCGCTCTGCAGACACTCAGCGAGCGACGTAAAAACATGTCTCAAATTTAGTATGACAGTCGAAAGTGATCCTGGCCACCGCTGACAACTGTTACCCCCCCCGCTACACGCATTGTCTACACCCTGTCTTATGACAGGTGCGAAAGTCGTAGGTATAGCCCCGTCCATTGCTGCCACCTGTTGTCTTCCGCTACAGATACCGTCTGTTGTCGCATCGCTATTCATCTATAGCACTTGTTGCTTCCCAAGTGCGGGACAGAGCGCTGTAAGAGGTCAACACACTTTATGTAATACCCGGCCTTAACAGTGACGTGTAGGTATTCATTCTGTGTGTCGCCAGCGTAGCATGGTAGACACACGGAGATCGGAGTCCCTCGTCTTCGCCAGGAGTCACACCTTAACTTGCAACATCATTCTGGTCATAACTTGAAAAGTCTATATTACATATTAATGAGACTTTTTGCTGTGTTTTTCCCCATCGTTTAAAGTACATAGAAGCAGTTTGGATTTTCCTTGAGTTAGGGCTTTATCAAAAAAGGTTTAAACTTAGGATTAGCCTGGCTCAGAAGTTGAAGAAAATTCCACCTTCAGCCTTGTATCTGAATACAAGTGTTTTTGATGTTATCCTGACCCATCCGTACTTTTCTTCTAGTATCTGTGGTGCCCTGTGGGCGACACACGTGCTCCATGGAACGCGCTTCTAATAGTGATGTAGTTCGATCTTTCCATAGTTCTAATAGCAACATATTTTCTACAATCCAATGAAATATATGTAAATTGTCTTGTATGTTGTGGAGGTCGTATGGTGTGGAGAACCGAACTGTGGTGTGGTTTCTGGAGGTGTGTGTGTGTGTGTGTAGTGGTGTAGCATCGTGGCTGGTCACCCTCACACATCCCTCCACACCAGGAACACAGGAGGCAACGACCATGGCTCCTGCCCGCCACCATTATGCCACACAACACTGCAATTTATTCCTGTGGGTGAAGGTGAGCGGTGCCCAGCGGCTGCCGAGTACCCCCTCCTGACCCCAGCCAACACTGGTAGTGGTGATAGTGGTACCACCACCGCCGCTGCTGCTGCTGACCCCTCCACCAACACCTTACCCTTGACCTCGCAGTACCCACGTGATCCACACCTGAGGTAGCTCCCCCGTAGCATGTTTCCCCCGACTCGGGTGTGGTTGGGATGGCTTGATTGTAACGTGGTTACGTCTTCGCTCAAGTCCTGCGTAATTCATTTTGACATATCGCTCACTTAAGAACAGTTGTGTCAGGGTGTGCACAAACCATCGGGTGTGGCGTGGGTGTGGCGTGTAAAGCCGAATGTTGATTGTGTGGGTTTGGTGGTGAGCGGAGCGTGGCTGGGGCAGGACAAATGGTTTGCATGCAGGCCGGGTTGACCCGACGACGCTCCTGCTGGCGAGGCATGACCTCCCTGACCCGGCACGTGCGTCTCACGTGACGTGGCTCCTCCGTTACGTGCACACATCCACATGAGATCGCCATTTGCGGTGAGTGGCTTTGTATTGCGGTAACCTTGAGTTGAGCGTTCGTTATCAGGCGTTGTTCCCTTTGTGAGCCAGTAAAAGTATAATTTTGTTAACGGTAGCGACTCTGGCGACCAAAGGTGAGTTGGGGGCGGCCAGTGAGCCAAGGGCTGATGACGGGCCACTCCTTGCAGGGGCGGCCCGCACACCACCTGCCGCTACTGCCGGCACCCACCACCTACCCCTCGGCGTTCACACCGAGGACCTCTCCTTTACTCTTACGATGTCACGATCCCTCCTGAAACTCCAGTTGTCAGCAGTGGCATTACGCAGTGGAGGTGTGGACTGCCACTGAACTAGGAACGGACAACAGCATTTAATTAGTGGATGATAAGCCTAGTACAGTACCCAGTGGCTGAAAAGAATTAGATAATCTTTTTTATGTAATTCAGACTCCAGCGTAATGTCAAGACAACGGTCATTTGTCTGGACTGTTTGACGTAAACGTGAGTGTTGTTACCAGAGTACAGCAGTGACGCCGGAGGCTCCTGGTTGTGGCAGGGGCGATAGATGCCTCTCACAGCAGCAGTAGCAGCACCTGCTGCACCATGTTGCTGCAGCTGCCTCCTACTGCTTTGCCACCTGCCGTAACTTTCACTCTGTGGTCGCCACTTTGTTACTGTTTTTCTGCTGCCTCGTGTGGTTCCGCGCTGGATGCATCATGCTCCTCGCCTGCCGTCCTTGGTGGTTCCTGCCACCCCTGGTGGAGCTGGTGAGGGGGCGTTTGGCGTGAAGGAGGCGAACATGATGGCCAGACCACCAGGGTTGAATGGGTACGGTAGCCCCGCGTGCCGAACGCACCCCCTCTCCCTTCTCCCGCCCATGCCAACTTGTGCACTTAATGACCATCTTCCAGTCAGCCCCACGCCCTCCCCAACCACCTCTCTACTGACTGTAACCATCAGTTACCCCCCTTACCCTGCCCGCCTGCCATCTACTTCTTCACC
This sequence comes from Panulirus ornatus, assembly GCF_036320965.1. Taxonomy (NCBI): domain Eukaryota; kingdom Metazoa; phylum Arthropoda; class Malacostraca; order Decapoda; family Palinuridae; genus Panulirus; species Panulirus ornatus. The sequence goes on from NC_092242.1 coordinate 58,275,542, forward strand.
GGCCAAACTACTTACAAATCAACCTAAACTCCTGCGTACTCACTGCCGTGCACCTTCCCCTCCCTCCCATTGACCTGCCCAGAAACCCATTTCCCAGGCCCATTTCCCAGACCCATTTCCCTACTTACCATCTGCCTGCCCTCCAGCAGCCTACAGCCATCCTCCCTACCACACGCTGACCAAACCTGCCCACATATCTACCCATAATCCAACATACGCACCACCCAAATCGTCATCTCGCTAACGAATCGCAGATCCCACCTACCTGTCTACCAACCGCCCAGCAGGCCTGCTTACCTACCAACACGCACACTTACCTATTTACCAGCCTACGAGGCAGCTAAGACCAACCCATCCTAGTTCTTGTGTTGTAATCAATCAGTTAGTCACCCAGTTTATAGTTTCACTCACCCTTGTGTCATAATGTGTGTGTGTGTGTGTGTGTGTGTGTGTGTGTGTGTGTAGTACGTGAGAGGTGATGGGGAAGGGGAGGAGACCTGTGTGCATTACATGCATACTACATACCAGGTGAGACGGACGTATCTTGTGAGTGCCAAGTGGAGTCTGATGACACACACCACACACACACACACACCTGAAGGATTGGACTCGTATCTGAATATGTTTGCTGATGATGCCAAGGTCTTGAGGGAAGCGAAGAGCTAGGAGGATGGCATCAACTCACAAGGGGACCTAGACAAATTGCAGATGTCATGATGCTGGGGTGACAGCGAAAGAAGAAAAGATTTATCATGAATTTTACTATTTTATTTTTGATATGATTGCCTCAGGACACGTCTCTATGAAGGGAGTCTGGTGTTACCCAAGACTCTACCGTGGGATCCCGCTGCTAAAGCCGGCGCTCATTCTAGATGCAGGGAAGCAATCAACTCCTTCGGGTTGAGATGTTCTGTTACGAGACTGTACTGTACTCCCAGCGATAAGACCTCGTCGGAGATATGGCTGTTCACTCGCAGCGTAACCTCGTGCAGGTGGAGTGCCGTAACCATGCATGATACCATCCAGCAAGAAACATTTTGCTATAACCTGTGTGTATGAGAGGGACTTGGGCGTCGACGTCGTCCCTCAGTGTGTCTCCAGACTCCCCACTTTAGGAGAATGTTAAAGGATGTAAACTTTCCGTTGGCGGTTTTTTAGAATTACATTTAGATATGTGCAGATAAGGAAATATCCAGCAAGCTGTTCACGTCCTACGTTGCGCCAAAACTAGATTATGTTTCTTAAGTTTGGTTGTCGAAATTAAAGAAGCACAAAGAACTACAAATAGTCCAAAGGAAGGGAATATAAAGATGTCACCAGAATTAAGAGAGCTGAGTCATAAGAGAAGTTTATAGGCCATTTGTCTACCGCGGAAGAGAGAAGGGTAAGGGGTGACCAGATCACAGTCTGTAAGTTTATTAACTAGTTTGATGAGGGAAGGACAACAGGGAACAGTACTTCGAAATATGTAGTGATAGAACGACCAGAGGCCATAACGTGAGGTTTAGAAGTTGTTCGAAAAGATGTAAAGAAATAGTGTATCGTTTATATAAGAGTCGCGGGTGTAAGAAATAAACTGAGTGACGAGATGTGGATGTGGACAACGTGCAGAAGTTTAAAAAGTTGTATGATGAAGTTTAAGAGATGGGGACCCTCGAGTGTAGAGCTTCCTCCACTTACAGTACAAATAGGTAATTGCACACACAAAAAAGGGACCACAAATGTACATATCGTACATATAGATAGATACAGAAGAGTAAGAAGTGACTTGATCATAACCTTTTAAGTTTCTAAACCAGTTTGATGATGGCAAGAGTGAACAGTTCTTCGAAGGATGCAAAGATGGAGCAACCAGAGGCCATAACATGAATGTAGGCCAGAATTTTGTCAGAAAGGATGTAAAAAAGTACTGTAATAGTATCAAGAGTGGTGGGTGAACGCCATAACCTTTGTGATGAAATTATCGTTTGAAGAAATCATTTCATAGAGTAACTTCAGGAAATGCTGACGCATGGGTATAAAACTCCCTCCCGGTACTTTACAAGTAAGGTAGGTGGTTATGAAATAGGTAATTACACAGGCTGCGGTGCTCACTCAGAAGATACCAGGCCTCTCCCTCCCCGCTGTCTTGAAGTCTGCCGGAGACAGTGTCCGGATTCCATACTGCGTGGCATCTCCCCTGCCCACCCTGACCTGCAGGTCACACACGTGTTGCATGTCTGTGTTTGGCCGGCCGGCCGGCCTGCCTGCCAGCACGATGACTTGAACACGGGCCGAGCTCCTCTGTGAACACGGGCCGAACGAACCCCACCACCAGTCAAAGGACCAGGCGCTACACTTGGCCACCCAGGCCGGAGCCTCTCCCCAGGCGGCATTTCCCCTACCTGTCCCATGTCCCAAACCGTTTTATGCGTTATCAACATACCCACACACTCAACCCTTTACGCACAAGCCAGACTGAAGCCTTCACAGACTTCCATCCACACGCACAAGGGACCTTGCCGAGCTGAAGCCTAGCGAACAAAGCCTAGCGAACAGCCACACACAAGAAGCAAGTGTGTTTGTGTGCAGCGGGTGTAGTGACGGTTGGCATAATTGTTATGGCCATCACACTACTGAGTATATATTAAGTCCTCAGCTACCCTGGTATAAGGCCCTCCCGCTGCGGGTTAATTTACAGCATTTGGTATCATTTTGTTTGTGAATTTTGCTTGGTGTGCTTGTGTGAGGTGAGTAGTTAGGGGTGTGCGATGGATGGCTAATTGAGGACTGAATAGCTAGGCGAGTTAGCATTTCCTTTCATATGAGTGTGTGATTGATTTTTGCCGCAAGAGAGGCTATTGTCTTGGGTGCGACAGGTAATGTGGTGGTGAGGAGGGAAGGTCTGGTGGCCACCTGGCCTACCTGCCCTTTGTTTACTGTCTGGCGCTACTGGGAAGGTCCTCCGCTCCAGATTGCTGGCCACCTGTCGCAGGGCCTCACCACTGTGAGGTAAATGTTTCGACTCCTCACCTGTTATCGACGTGTACCCACCACTCGCACGACCTATGATCTGTAAGATTGTTGGGGGTAGGACTTTAAGTGTTTATTGGAGAAGGGTAGTTGGGGAGAGGGGCATGAGAGAGCCGAATACCCCCTGGACTGTCAAGCGATAAAGACAATATATAAAAGATTTATTATTTATAGAATTATAAAAGACTGGGACATATGGCTACGTTTACTTGACAGTACCTACAAAAGTCGTGAGGTTTGTCTCTCTCTGAAGTCATAGCCTGCGTCTGGCACTTGGACATAAGACTTGGTGTTGGCGACGTGGTGGTGTGTGGGTCAGAAGGTGGGAGGGAAGGCGTGGCGCGCTCCTGATGCGATGTTCCTGCATCCTGACTCACCGTGTTGCTGGCGAACCTCTTGATGCTACTAGGTGTGTGTGTAACAGCTCCTCCACCTCCTCCGTGTCCAGACTGGCGAGTCTGGCGTGACTCCCTGTGTTGACAGAACAACATAGAAGCACCTGAGGTATATCTTAAGCGAAGATCTTTCACGTTAAACCTTGTGATGGTGTCTGGTGGTGTGGTGTGGTCTCCCCACAAGCCTCGTTCCACTGCCGTCACACTCCCACCCGCAAAGAGGTTTGATGCCTGTATAACAGTAATAGCAGTTCACGACCGATTAGCCTTCCTGTTGTGGGTTTTAAGAAGACGCTTCTCTTTGTGTGACGTCCTGATGACGCTTGGTCCACTCATGTGAGATCGCACAGCATCGACGCTGAAAATTGCCCAGATCCTGAGTGCGTCTTTGTTATTCTTGCTGTTGAAGATATGCAGCCTCTCAGGTTCTCTTCTGAAAAACAGGCGAGAGTGACCCGAACTACCCAGGTTTCGGTTGAAATTACTGGTGAAAATAACGCAGATGAAGTCTCTCTCTCTCTTATTATGACTGTGGAAAATTGCGGAAATAAACACTTGATTATTGTTGTCGAAAATTACAGTGACAAAACCTCTTCAGATTACCGTTGAAAATTTCGTTGACTCAAGATTTTATTTTCTTTTTTTCTTTTCACTCCTGAAATTTACGTAGAGACAAAAGCTACAAAAACTCTGATCATGTGGAAAGCTATATATGTGTGCTGCCCCTGTTGTTTATACAGTCCAACTTTTACACAAACGTTCCAGCCTGTGTTATCACTGCCCTCAAGTATTGTACTATTATTCCCATCCAGTATCATATCAAATCGTCTGCTACTGTCACTATTGTCGTTCTTGTATCACCCCAAAGACACCGAGCCCCCCCCCCCCCCTCTCTCTCTCTCTCTCTCTCTCTCTCTCTCTCTCTCTCTCTCTCTCTCTCTCTCTCTCTCTCTCTCTTCCTTTCCTTACAGTAACCCTGCCGTTGTTTTAGTCACTAACACTGACACATTTTGAGATAGGGTCGGAGTGAACCGTTTCTTTTTTGTGTGGTCCCATGATGGTTGTTGGTGAGGTGGGAGTGTGTGTGGGTGGGTGGTGGGTGCAGCAGGGCCTTCGGTGAGGGAGGAGGGAAGGAAGGAGGTGAGACCGTGGTGGGTGGCTGGAGGTTGGGGCCACGTTATGCTCTTCATTACCTGGCTATGGATCCTCACCCGTGTGACACCTCCATCATTACCCTCAGCCATCACATCAGCCTCCATCATTACCATCAACCTTCAGTCTGTACCATCCCATCAACTTCCCTTATTACCCTCTGCCCCTCATTCTCCACTATCACTTCTTTTTGCTCAGCCCCCGGTATCGCTCTTCACTATCCAACACACGTTGCACACCATCATCATTCCTCATCATCACACACACACACACACACTTTTTACCCATCATCATTCTTCACCATCTCACACACACACACATTCTCGTTACCCACCATTATCATTCATCACCATCTCACACTCCCGTTGCCATTCATCAACATTCTTCACCATCGCTCCACTCTCCATCCTTACGCCTTGCTGTCATCCTCCATCCCTCTCCATTCTCACACCCTTCACCCTCCATCCCTCTCCTCTCTCACACCCTTCACTATGACCTGCCGCTCTCGGCCATTATCATCCGTTATGCTTTTCCCTCACGGTTATTTTCATCATTCTCACATCCTCCCGTTGCCATGATCATCATCCTGCCCTCTCTCACGTCCCAGTGTCTGATGTAAGTTGACGGTGGTTTACGTTGTCATGACTCCAGCCTGGCCCTCTCTGGTCCACTCCATCGTTCATTCTCACAGCCAGTGAACTCTTATCACTCCTTGCCACCACCACCACCATGCTCATCTGAACCACTGTCACCCAGTCACCATCTCCTCTTCCCGTATTACTACCACTCCAGTGTTCACCATCGCCGTGGTAGGAGTGCACTTGCTCACCGTCTCCTCCGTGTACCGTGTCAATTACTGGCAGCCTCAGGCATCTGCAGGAGGCCAGATGTAATCCAGTAGTGTAGGGCCGTGTTCACATCTACTTTGAGAAGGGATGTAATAGCGTCCCGGAATGTTATGTGCCTGTTGTTGTGTGTGGAGGTTGTGAAGCAGCGTGTGTTGTGATGCGTTGCAGCATCTAATGTATCATGATTGTGATGCAGCGTGTGATACGTTGTGTTGTGATGCAGCGTGTGATGTATTAGGATTGTGATGGAGCGTGTAATGTATTATAGTTGTGATATAGTGTTCATTGTATTATGTTGTTGATAGAGCCTTTAGTGTATTACATCATGATGCACTGTGTAATGTATGGGTACGTTCTGTTGCAGGTAAGGGTGACCCCTGGGTGGGTACGGTGCAAGGTAACGCCTCGTCACAGGTAAGGTAGGTAGCCAAGGCCGGGGTGGCAGCCGGTACGCTGTCCTCCAGCTCCTCACACTTCTTTTTTTTTTTTTTTCTTACTCCAGCGTATCACATTCTGCCCGTATTAGGTATATATCCAGCGCTCTGCTCGCCGAAAGTGGTCACACGTGTGTGTTTGTGTGTGGGGAAAGCTGGAGTGAGTGAGGAGTGTTGGTGGTTATGAGGTGGATGGTAGAGGTGTGTGTGTGTAGCTTGGGCCGCTGGTGGGTGATGTCCTTGCCTCACCACACCCGCGCGCACCGGAAACATCTGGACCCTTACCGCCACCTTACCACATATGGTGTTGCTCTTCACTTACAGCAGATGTATTCTTATGGTTGAAGTATGCAGGTTGATACTGTATGGATGGCCGTGATTACAACTCGGGTGGTAATACAGGTCTGGCAGGGGATTTGTCTTCGGCTCTCGCTAGGCTGGTCACGTTCTTGGATACGCCCACGAGCCCGCGAGCTGAGGCATGCGTGGGACGGACTCCTCGCTTCCTCCACCTCTGTCACACCGCCCACACTCACTGTGGGGTAAATCACAGTGTGTGTGTGTGGGGAGGGGCAAGGTTGTCACCATGATATACAGTAATGGTGCAGCAGCAGGAACATCGCGGCAGAAGGTGTCCGTCTCGCCAGTGACAAGCTGACAGCCGTATGTGACAACTGGTTCTGTGTGTGTGCCTCCCTCCTGCCTCCTCACCCCTGCCTGCTGTGTGTGTATGTGTGGTGCAGGTGACGCTGGGCTGCTGTATGTGTCTGTGCGTGTGTGTGTGTGTGTGTGTGTGTGTGGTGTGTGATGCAGGGATATGACGCTGGTTTGTGTGTCTGGTTACTATTTTCATAGTACAGGAAGAGAATGTTACGCCCGCGTTGCCCCATCCCTAAACCATGTATATGTCTACGATGTCTTTTCTCCTTTGTATTCATGCATACACACATACACACATTCCAACCTAAGATGGGTACTCAGTTATCGAAAAAAAAATGGGGGGAGGATGAACACTTGGGTTGGGTGTAGGCCGATTGCCACCATCAGGATTCGAACTCGTGGGTCCAGCCCTAGTTTGGTTCTTAGTCACTGCACCACGCATGCGCTTGTGTGCATGCAGGAGTTCGTGACGTTAGGCTGCTGTGTTTCGGTGTAGGGGTATGACGCTAGTCCGGTGAGGTAGTGTCTGTGTGTGTGTGTGTGTTGTGCAGGGGTTTTACGGTGGCCCGGTGTGTATGTGCAGTGCAGGAGTCCAAGAGCTGCTGGTGTGTTGTGGTGTGGGCCTGCGTGGGACAGTGGCAGGGCGGTAGTGCCTGATCCTGGTGTTCCATCTTCGTGTGGTGACCCTGGGCGCCAGTTCTACCCACATGCTTTTTCTTCTGACAAGGATCAAGGACGTCCTCAGGCACATCCACATGATTAATAATGACACAAAAACTTGCTACACCAAACCAAACATCCACTCCGGGTGTTTTACTCTAGGTATGTTGACGCTAAACTGCACGTAAAACAACCACCGAGTTTAAACAGTTGTGCTGGACCTGAGTTATGTTAGATCTTGTAACAGTTCGACATGACCGCAAGATTTTGAAAATTGGAAGACCACATCCTTGTTCATCCTGTGAGGAAATCTCGGCCTCTTGGCCCTCGGCCGGTCAGATCTCCAAACAATTCTTGTCTTGTTTTGTTTTTTAGTTTGTGGACGTTAGATGTTGTTAGGATTACGAAGCTGGAGACCAGCAGGGGAACATGAGGAATAACCTGGCGTTTTTGTTCGACAAGTGAGGTAGTACGTAGATGCAAGTTTTTATGGAGCATTAATCTTTAATGTGCATCTTTTTAATTATACTAGATCTACTCTTTGAATAATAACTTCCAGCACTTGCAGCAAAATTGTTTAGTTCCAGTGGTCTTTGATTAAGGTGTATCTACAAAGCATTATAAGCTCGCAGCCTGTCCATCTATCATCGTTAACTCTGTTCCCATTTACGTGGGTGAAACAGGTGAGTGCAGCAGATTCCTAGTTCACTCGTGCATATCCCACAACCTTCGTGTGGTAGGTTAAAGTGAAGTATTAACTTAAACGCTTCAATTTTTTTTTTTACTTCGTGGTGGCTGACGATGGCATTGGGCAAAA